>NC_091152.1:1077055-1189555 GCF_040958095.1 Procambarus clarkii
ACTCTTTTTATATTCACTGTTAACTTTTAGCTCATGTGACAGACTTTCCACCTGCTCAACAGTTTCAAGTGGGGATGGAAGAATGTCTTCCAGGATTGGTATATCTCCATGTGTTTTTGACATATGGGTTTCCGTCATTTTGACAATATTCAGGAATTTTGCAAAAATAATGGCATTTACTATTTTTAAAAGATTATTAGCAAATTTACAGAAATGGTGCATTCGGAAGACAAAACCGTGGTAGACATGGTTGGAACAAGTTAGGTGAGAGGGTGGTGGAGGCCAAAACCATAATCATAATCATCTGTATCAAACCTTATTACAGGTAAAACCAGTAGGCAGTCTACTGTATTTTATCAAACCGTTATTAGTATAATAGATCTCGTAATAATTTTGCAAAAATAATGGCATTTACTATTTTTAAAAGATTATTAGCAAATTTACAGAAATGGTGCATTCGGAAGACAAAACCGTGGTAGACATGGTTGGAACAAGTTAGGTGAGAGGGTGGTGGAGGCCAAAACCATAATCATAATCATCTGTATCAAACCTTATTACAGGTAAAACCACTAGGCAGTCTACTGTATTTTATCAAACCGTTATTAGTATAATAGATCTCGTAATAATTTTGCAAAAATAATGGCATTTACTATTTTTAAAAGATTATTAGCAAATTTACAGAAATGGTGCATTCGGAAGACAAAACCGTGGTAGACATGGTTGGAACAAGTTAGGTGAGAGGGTGGTGGAGGCCAAAACCATAATCATAATCATCTGTATCAAACCTTATTACAGGTAAAACCAGTAGGCAGTCTACTGTATTTTATCAAACCGTTATTAGTATAATAGATCTCGTAATAATTTTGCAAAAATAATGGCATTTACTATTTTTAAAAGATTATTAGCAAATTTACAGAAATGGTGCATTCGGAAGACAAAACCGTGGTAGACATGGTTGGAACAAGTTAGGTGAGAGGGTGGTGGAGGCCAAAACCATAATCATAATCATCTGTATCAAACCTTATTACAGGTAAAACCAGTAGGCAGTCTACTGTATTTTATCAAACCGTTATTAGTATAATAGATCTCGTAATAATTTTGCAAAAATAATGGCATTTACTATTTTTAAAAGATTATTAGCAAATTTACAGAAATGGTGCATTCGGAAGACAAAACCGTGGTAGACATGGTTGGAACAAGTTAGGTGAGAGGGTGGTGGAGGCCAAAACCATAATCATAATCATCTGTATCAAACCTTATTACAGGTAAAACCAGTAGGCAGTCTACTGTATTTTATCAAACCGTTATTAGTATAATAGATCTCGTAATAATTTTGCAAAAATAATGGCATTTACTATTTTTAAAAGATTATTAGCAAATTTACAGAAATGGTGCATTCGGAAGACAAAACCGTGGTAGACATGGTTGGAACAAGTTAGGTGAGAGGGTGGTGGAGGCCAAAACCATAATCATAATCATCTGTATCAAACCTTATTACAGGTAAAACCAGTAGGCAGTCTACTGTATTTTATCAAACCGTTATTAGTATAATAGATCTCGTAATAATTTTGCAAAAATAATGGCATTTACTATTTTTAAAAGATTATTAGCAAATTTACAGAAATGGTGCATTCGGAAGACAAAACCAATTTTTCACTTTTGACAATTGAGCACCTGCTACATCCAGATTCTAGGGAGGAAAGGAAGGACGATCTTACTGGATCCCATAGCCTCTCCGAGGCACAAACCAGGCTTTTACATAACCCCCCCCCCTGCACCCGAGCTTTTTAAAATAGTAAATGCCATTATTTTTGCAAAATTATTACGAGATCTATTATACTAATAACGGTAAATAAATAATAAATAGTAAATAAATCAAAATCAGTTACATTATTTTATCTTATTCATAGCATAAATGTTCTCGAAGATTACTAAAAAGAAATTGAATTAGACTACAGCAAATTGGCAAACTTTACCTTGTATCTGTTTCCACCGAGTTTGTTTGGGGCGTTCTTCAACATATCAGCAATACTTGTCTCAACATCTCTTTCAGTTGCATTAGTGTGGGTGTTGATACAGGCTTCTGGAAATTTATAAGAATTAATTAATATATATAATTATAATTCACTTTGCTATTCCCCATTCCACAGTCCTCTCGTCCTTCCCACTTCCCTGTCCCCACATCATCCCCACTATTCCCACTTCCCTGTCCCATCGTCCTCCTTACCATTTTCCCCTCCCCTGTCCTTCTTCCTCCCCCACCATCTCCCATTCACCTGTCCCTTTGTCCTCCCCAGCATTCCCCTGTCCCCACCATCCCCAACTCCCCAGTCCCCTCGTCCTCCCCACCATTACCCTCTCCTCTGTCCCCTCGTCTTCCCCACCATACCCCCCTCTCGTCCTCCCCACCATTCCAAACTACCTCATCCGATGCATTCTATAATGGTCTGATGCTTCCATCAGAAAATTGGGAACATCAAATGATCTGATATTCCCATCACTGAAAAATAAGAACAGCTAAAAAAATGAAATGAAAAAAATAAAAAAATAAACTATACTCATGAAATGAACAGTATGGTAAACAACACAGCTCAATTTCAATGCAATGTCACACAAAATTATTAAATCGAAATGAAAATAAATTGAAATCTATGAAAATTCAAATTATCAATACAATCGGAAATATTGAAATAATATCGCTACATAATATAGTGTGGGTTGCTCTTACGTGCAACAGACGGTGCTGTTTTTCAAAAAAGGCATGGTTTTACCTGTCACAAGTGTGGCATCTATACTTATACTCACGAAATGAACGGTATGGTAAACAACATAGCTCAATTGCAATGCAATGTCACAATAACATTTAATAACAATAATAACAATAACATTTAAATATACTTTAAGATATAATCTAGAAGAAAATAAGAACATTGAAACGGTTCATGAACTCGATTTCAATAAAGGACACTATGGGGAACTTTGAAAAACAGTTAATGAGTATAATTAGACAGACTTGTTGCTAGGCAGAGGAGTAAATAATGAGATATATGGCAAATTTTGCAAAATATACGGCACACAAACATTCATACCCAAACAAAGCAAAATGCTAGGTAAGAACAAAGCAGTTGGCCCGTAGGGGAAAGGAGATACCCACAAGACTGGAATACAAGTCATTAACAAGCACACAAGTACTACACTACACAACAACCGCACTACTACCAGAACTGGACGAATCACTACCAAAACAACACATTGCACATCACTACCAAAACAACACAACACAACACAAGCATTGGCAAAGAATTATAGACCAGTTGCACTAACATCTGTAATGTAATGTAATGTAAGTGTAATGTATTGAATGGCATTTTTCAAGTTACAACATTTTTTAAATTACTGAACTAGGTTCTAGGCTTTGCTAGGCTTCATTCAATTATTACAGATAAGCCTAACCTAGCCTAGAACCCAGTGGGTTTTCTTCCTATTGGGGAGTGTTGTACATGCCTCGCCTCCACATACACACTAGCACAGCCAGGCCTCGCCTCCACATACACACTAGCACAGCCAGGCCTCGCCTCCACATACACACTAGCACAGCCAGGCCTCGCCTCCACATACACACTAGCACAGCCAGGCCTCGCCTCCACATACACACTAGCACAGCCAGGCCTCGCCTCCACATACACACTAGCACAGCCAGGCCTCGCCTCCACATACACCAGCACTGCCAGGCCTCGCCTCCACATACTCACCAGCACAGCCAGGCCTCGCCTCCACATACACCAGCACTGCCAGGCCTCGCCTCGCCTCCACATACACCAGCACTGCCAGGCCTCGCCTCCACATTTAAACCAACCAAGCCCACAAATACGTTAACATGGACCAGCATTACACCGTCTAACATACTCTGTCAGATGTAACAACTAAATTTGTGAATTCAAGACCAAATCTATTGTATAACACAGTGTTAGTACGAGAAAAACATTACTTACATTTGAAGCCGTGTTTTAAAATGGCGGCGGTCTTGTACTGACGCTCCAAACTGTGTGTTCGTTTGCGTATGATGAACGTGTGACAATTTACTACAACAATTATTTAATTATTCTTATTCTTTATTTTAATATTTTTAGGGTACATGAAATTTCAAACTTATTTGCACACAATAATATAATTGCATTGTCATAACCTTTATATATTACGGAAAATACGATGACATGAACGAAGTCAAAGTGAAGTTGAAGTCAAAGTCATTCGCCGAACGTATTAGTCATTTTTTTTCTCCCAAACGATAGGGGTAACAAATCCACAGAGAATATAAGAAATTGAAATTGAAATTGAAATTGAAATAAGTTTAGAGAGAATATAAGTGTACAGTAAAGTCAATTTTATTCAGGAAAGTACATACATAGTTGATTTACAAACATAATGTTGGATTTATAGATAGAGCTAGTGCATACAATACCTAAAGCCACTATAGTAGGCCTATAGCATTTCAGGCAACCGGGCAGTATATATGGACCCCTTACTCAAATCTCTGAATATGTTAGATATTAAGTCCCTGCACATACTCTCATGTGTATTTTATATATATAAAACGCTGCACTGTAATGTCAATCCTGACCTTAAAAGCTTCCTAGAAGGTTGTAACAGATCCCATGAGCACCACACCAGAAACAAATACCTATTTGATATTCCAAGAGTACGACTTAGTCAAACTAGAAATGCTTTACAAATCAAGAGACCTCGAATGTGGAATGACCTTCCCAATTATGTTAAAAACTGTACCTCTCCCAACCAGTTTAAGATAAATAAAGATAAATTTATAAGTTAAGAAAAATTCCACAAATCAACAACCCTGTTACTGACCCTGTATTTACCCAAGTCTTTCCTAAATCTAAACTTATCCAATTTATACCCATTGTTTCGTGTTCTATCTTGTGTTGACAATTTTAATACCCTTTTAATATCCCCTTTGTTATATCTATTCAGGAAATTGTGGTTGATCTCGAACCCATTGATAATGTGACGACTTATACAGAATTTTGTAACTATATCATCAAGATTGTAACCAGCTTAGCTAAATGTAGTATGGGGTTCAGTCCCTAAGCCCATATATGTGCCTCTCTAACCATTTAGGTTACAGGGCAAAAACATAAAAACAAAGGTAACTGCAGAAGGCCTATTGGCCCATACCAGGCAGCTCCTATCTATAACAGATAAACACTAAGTACTACCTAATTAACTCAATGTAACCTACCAACCTAACCCCCAAAATGTCAATCCATATCTTTTATTTTAAACAATGCTGTTTTGTTGACCAAATTGTATTTTTACTCTTTTTCTGTCATGTTTCTCCCACCCCTGTTTTTTCCCTTTTTTCTTATTTTTTCTCAACATAATTCATACTTTAATTATGCGGATCAGGACATCACCTGATCAAACACATCAAACATCGTTTGACCACCATCAAACACACATTTCGTGTGTGTTTGACGCTCACTGATATGTACCAGCGTTGTTTTATATATGGTGCTATTCTATCTTACGCTTTGTTGCTCTTTTTTACCTACGGGCTCATAGAACATTCTATTGCGAAAACATTGGCACAAAAATGAATGACGTACATACAATAATAATGTCAGGACAGTGATATAATTATAAACTTTCAAAGCACTGTATCGCCCATGTGTCGTCTTGTCACCAATACTGGGTAACAGTTCCGCCACTTCCCACACTCTTGCGGGTGGGCAGCGACCATTATTCTACGTTTATATTCATATCACCGTGTTGGGAATTTCATTGCGAGTACATTGATACCAAAATTAACGCTGTAGGACAAGTGTGGAAGTGATAACAATCCCAAGAGTAAAAACATTTTGTTGCTCTTGGGCACTCACGGCGAGTCATCTACGTAGGTATTTATTGGGTGCTGGTATTCATATAACTTTTGGTGACCGTTTTTGCTGATTTTCTTCTAGAGAATGTTATTGCGAACACGTTGGTACCAAAATGAAATACATAGCTCGAGAACTAAGGTCAGGAGAGTAAAAAGAGTATACACATTTTTGTTTTGACGCTTAATTAAGGTTATTGTGAGTACTCATCGCCTGCCTAGAAACTGGAACTAGTAATTCCATCTATCATACATATCATACAAGAGGAGCCACACATCTATGGATCATCCAATAAAATCAGCAGACTTCTAGATGTTACTACTGCTCGGCTTAGACTCGGTTACAAGTATCTCTGGGAATTCTCATTATCTGCTGATGTAGACCTGACCAAATGTAAACTGTGTCAACAAAATTATTCGCACACCCTCCGTCACTATGTGATGGAGTGCGAAAAGATACATGAATTTAGAGACAATTCTATAACCAATGTTCCAGCGATGTGTCAATATTTCATTCAAAATGATCTGTTACCAGAAATTTTAGCCAAATATCCCCAGTTTGCTAACTGTAGATAACAACTAAGTGATTGTAACCTATCCACCGCTGCCCACTGGATGGGGGACGGTGTGCAGGACAAACATATAAATTTTGATACTAGCTCTCCACATATGTCAGTTGCTTAATTTAGAACCTGTACTTGAGGTCGATCTCGAACCCATTGTTGATGTGATGACTTATATTGAATTTTGTAACTAGCTCATCAAGATTGTAACTTGCTTAGCTAAATGAATTGTGGGGTTCAGTCCCTGAGCCCATTATGTGCCTCTGTAACCCTTTCCACAACCGCCCACAAGATGGGTATGGGGTGCATAATGGGGTGGGGTGTCTTGGCCAAACGTGCCACATCAAAACCACAAGTTGACATTGAATGTGAATTAACAATGAGACAAGTAAGATTTATACTAATACATTTATACTAACTCTGTTGAGCGTTGACCATTTATACATCAAATCTGTTGATGTGAGCACTTTAGTTTAGTCTGCCGTTTAAGGAAAAAAAGAGCATATCAATGGTATATCACAGAAAACGAATTTATCATAAACTCATGTATTTGTCTTATCATATTGAACTGCATTCATATTTTTAATATATAACAATATGAATATACAAATTTCTGTAAATCCCCTACCTTGTTGGAATCTGTGGAAATGAATGAGCAAATGTGCTGGCTGAAGGCGCTGAAGGAAACCACATTGGTTTCATTTTGGATACAAATGTCCATGGAAATTCAAAATGGAAACTAATTATATAGTTGAACCTGCAGAGACGAGTTTAAGAATCTGTGTTGAGAGTGATGGACACAGCCTTCACAATTATACTTCAGAGAATGTAAACATCTAAGAGTCATTAGAAATATGTGTAGAATAATAAACCCTACATTGTTTGAGTTAGGGAAAACACCATTTGTGATATATAGATACTATAGCTGTTCCTAAAGATTCACCCTTTTTTGCACCAGCAAGATAACATATAAGATTTTAAGTGTTGACGAATGTTAATATTCTTGTTTGATAAACTGTGAACTTGAGACATAGTTAATAAGAACATATTAACACAACAAAATATTTTCAGAATCCTTAACACCACTTTCCAGCAACTTATATAATTTATATAAATTATTTTAGAGAATAATACATAAATTATATATTTAAACATGATATAGTGTTTAGTGGAATGTATAAGGAGTCAAATTGTGTTAAAAAGAGCAATTTTTAGAAAATTTGGAAAAAAACTTTTTTCTGTTCAAATTATAACTAAATGGATTATAAAGGTTTCACTCAGCCAATATATATCATTCACAATTTATTAATGAATTTTACAAAAAAACACCATAAATTTTATATTTAAACATGTAAAAACTATTTGTTTTACATTTGGAAGAAAATAATTGTAGAAAAACAATTTATAATTAAACCTTTGTGTTTGGATTTTTTGAGTAAAAGTTTCTCAAAGGCTTTCCTGCACCATTCTCAATGCAAATCATTCCCACACCTATGGCAAGAGATAGGCGAACGTTGTGTAGATGATTTGTGTTTGCTGGGATGTACACGTAAAACCGCTCTATTCCGGCTGAAACGTCGATATATGCAATAAAAACCGAACTTCTCCCCTTTTCAATATCTTGCTCAGTATTTTAACGAGAAACAAATAGATGATTGAAAATGAAGTATTTAAGGTTATTATCTAATCAATTATGTGTTTGCATCATTTTTATCGTATATTTAATTAATTAATGACAATAAACTGAAAATTCACAAAAACGTGGAAAAAGGGCAAAATATTGCCTAATTCGATATTTTGTTTAAATCACATCAAGGAAAAGGGAATTATAAACGTAAAAATATTGCTAAATTCGATGATTTTTAGTACGAAACAAAATGCAAGAAAACTTGCTTAAAATGCAATATTATGCGAAATTTTGAGATATGAAGGCCAAATCACATATCGTCATACTACATGAAATAGTAACGAAATATTGGTAAAAATAAATATATATACGTAATATCAAACTACATGAAAAACGTGAAAAAAGTAAGTATTACACCAAATATGAGGATTTTAACTACAAATCATAAAGCGAGGTTTCGTACTATTTAGATCCAAGAAAAGACATATGACAATGTTGTTTCCGATACAAATTATAAAAATCAATGTATTTTCATTAGAATTAACTAAAATGTTCCTGATTTTCCGTTTATATTACCGATAGAAGATGTACACGTAAAACCGCTCTATTTCCGGCTGAAACGTCGAATTATGCAATAAAAACCGAACCTTTTCAAAATCTCACTCAGTATTTTAACGAGAAACAAATAGATGATTGAAAATGAAGTACTTAAGGTTATTATCTAATCTAATAACACATAATATCTTGTATGTGTTTGCATCATTTTTATCGTATATTTAATGAATTAATACCACTAAACTGAAAATTCACAAAAACGTAGAAAAACGGCAAAATATTGCCTAATTCGATGATATTTTGTTTAAATTACATAAAGGAAAAGGGGATGATAAACGTCAAAATATTGCTAAATTCGATGATTTTTAGTACAAAACAAAATGCAAGAAACTTACTTAAAATGCAAAATTTGCGAAATTCTGAGATATGATGGCCAAATCACATCGTGAGAAAACATGAAGTAGTATCGAAATATTGGGTAAAAACGAATATATTTACGTAAAATCACACTACATGAAAAACGTGAAAAAAGTCCATATTTTACCATATTTGAGGATTTTAACTTCAAATCATAGAGCGGGGTTTCATATTAAGAAGATTCAAGAAAAGACATATGACAATGTTGTTTCCAATACAAATGATAAAAATCAATGTGTTTTCATTAGAATTAACTAAAATGTTCCTGATTTTCCGTTTATATTACCGATGGAATATGTACACGTAAAACCGCTCTAATCCGGCTGAAACCTCGATATATGCAATAAAAACAGAACTTCTCCCCTTTTCAATATCTTACTCTGTATTTTAACGAGAAACAAATAGTTAATTGAAAATGACGTATTTAAGGTTAATTTCTAATCAATTATGTGTTTGCATCATTTTTATCGTATATATAACGAATTAATACCAATAAAATGAAAATTCACAAAAACGTGGAAAAACGGCAAAATATTGCATAATTCGATGATATTTTGTTTAAATCACATAAAGGAAAAGGGGATTATAAACGTCAAAATATTGCTAAATTCGATGATTTTTGGTACGAAACAAAATGCAAGAAAACTTGCTTTAAATGCAATATTACGCGAAATTCTGAGATTTGAAGGCCAAATCACATATCGTCATACTACATGAAATAGTATCGAAATATTGGTAAAAATGAATATATATACGTAATATCAAACTACATGAAAATCGTGAAAAAGTCACTATTACACCAAATATGAGGATTTTAACTTCGAATCATAAAGCGAGGTTTCGTATTATTTAGATCCAAGAAAAGACATATGACAATGTTGTTTCCGATACAAATGATAAAAATCAATGTATTTTCATTAGAACTAACTAAAATTTTGCTGATTTTCCGTTTATATTACCAATAGAAGATGTACACGTAAAACCGCTCTATTCCGGCTGAAACGTCGATATATGCAATAAAAACCGAACCTTTTTAAATATCTCACTCAGTATTTTACCGAGAAACAAATATATGATTGAAAATGAAGTATTTAAGGTTATTATCTAATCAATTATGAGTTTGCATCATTTTTATCGTATATTTAATGAATTAATACCAATAAACTGAAAATTCACATAAACGTGGAAAAACGGCAAAATATTGCCTAATTCGATGATATTTTGTTTAAATCACATAGAGGAAAAGGGGATGATAAACGTCAAAATATTGCTAAATTCGATGATTTTTAGTGGAAAACGAAAACAAAATGCAAGAAAACTTGCTTAAAATGCAATATTATGCGAAATTCTGAGATTTGAATCACATATCGTGATTTTTTACATGAAATAGTATCGAAATATTTGTAAAAATTAATATATATACGTAATATCAAACTACATGAAAAACGTGAAAAAAGTCACTATTATACCAAATTTGAGGATTTTAACTACGAATCATAAAGCGAGGTTTGTTTCCATGTTGTTTCCAATACAAATGATAAAAATCAATGTGTTTTCATTAGAATTAACTAAAATGTTCCTGATTTTTTGTTTATATTACCGATGGAAGATGTACACGTAAAACGGTTGAAACGTCGATATATGCAATAAAAACCGAACTTCTCCCCTTTTCAATATCTTACTCAGTATTTTAACGAGAAACAAATAAATGATTGAAAATAAAGTATTTAAGGTTATCTAATAATAATAAAAAAAAATATAATATTATCTAATCAATTATGTGTTTGCATCATTTTTATCGTATACCTAATGAATAATACCAATAAACTGAAAATTCACAAAAACGTGGAAAAACGGCAAAATATTGCCTAATTCGATGATATTTTGTTTAAATCACATAAAGAAAAAGGGGATGATATACGTCAAAATATTGCTATATTCGATGATTTTTTATACAAAACAAAATGCAAGAAACTTGCTTAAAAATGCAAAATTTGCGAAATTCTGAGATATGACTGCCAAATCACATATCCTGAGAAAACATGAAGTAGTATAGAAATATTGGTAAAAACGAGTAATATTTACGTAAAATCACACTACATGAAAAACGTGAAAAAAGTCACTATTTTACCATATATGAGGATTTTAACTTCAAATCATAGAGCGAGGTTTCGTGTTAAGAAGATTCAGGAAAAGACATATGACAATGTTGTTTCCAATACAAATGATAAAAATCAATGTGTTTTCATTAGAATTAACGAAAATGTTCCTGATTTTCCGTTTATATTACCGATAGAAGATGTACACGTAAAACCGCTCTATTCCGGCTGAAACGTCGATATATGCAATAAAAACCGAACTTCTCCCCTTTTCAATATCTTACTCAGTATTTTAACGAGAAACAAATAGATGATTGAAAATGAAGTATTTAAGGTTATTATCTAATCAATTATGTGTTTGCATCATTTTTATCGTATATTTAATTAATT
Source organism: Procambarus clarkii (assembly GCF_040958095.1). Taxonomy (NCBI): domain Eukaryota; kingdom Metazoa; phylum Arthropoda; class Malacostraca; order Decapoda; family Cambaridae; genus Procambarus; species Procambarus clarkii. Next base: position 1,088,600 of record NC_091152.1, read on the forward strand.
AATGACAATAAACTGAAAATTCACAAAAACGGGGAAAAAGGGCAAAATATTGCCTAATTCGATATTTTGTTTAAATCACATCAAGGAAAAGGGAATTATAAACGTAAAAATATTGCTAAATTCGATGATTTTTAGTACGAAACAAAATGCAAGAAAACTTGCTTAAAATGCAATATTATGCGAAATTCTGAGATATGAAGGCCAAATCACATATCGTCATACTACATGAAATAGTAACGAAATATTGGTAAAAATAAATATATATACGTAATATCAAACTACATGAAAAACGTGAAAAAAGTCAGTATTACACCAAATATGAGGATTTTAACTTCAAATCATAAAGCGAGGTTTCGTACTATTTAGATCCAAGAAAAGACATATGACAATGTTGTTTCCGATACAAATGATAAAAATCAATGTATTTTCATTAGAATTAACTAAAATGTTCCTGATTTTCCGTTTATATTACCGATAGAAGATGTACACGTAAAACCGCTCTATTTCCGGCTGAAACGTCGAATTATGCAATAAAAACCGATCCTTTTCAATATCTCACTCAGTATTTTAACTAGAAACAAATAGATGATTGAAAATGAAGTACTTAAGGTTATTATCTAATCTAATAACACATAATATCTTGTATGTGTTTGCATCATTTTTATCGTATATTTAATGAATTAATACCACTAAACTGAAAATTCACAAAAACGTAGAAAAACGGCAAAATATTGCCTAATTCGATGATATTTTGTTTAAATTACATAAAGGAAAAGGGGATGATAAACGTCAAAATATTGCTAAATTCGATGATTTTTAGTACAAAACAAAATGCAAGAAACTTACTTAAAAATGCAAAATTTGCGAAATTCTGAGATATGATGGCCAAATCACATCGTGAGAAAACATGAAGTAGTATCGAAATATTGGGTAAAAACGAATATATTTACGTAAAATCACACTACATGAAAAACGTGAAAAAAGTCCATATTTTACCATATTTTAGGATTTTAACTTCAAATCATAGAGCGGGGTTTCATATTAAGAAGATTCAAGAAAAGACATATGACAATGTTGTTTCCAATACAAATTATAAAAATCAGTGCTTTTTCATTAGAATTAACTAAAATGTTCCTGATTTTCCGTTTATATTATCGATGGAATATGTACACGTAAAACCGCTCTAATCCGGCTGAAACCTCGATATATGCAATAAAAACAGAACTTCTCCCCTTTTCAATATCTTACTCTGTATTTTAACGAGAAACAAATAGTTAATTGAAAATGACGTATTTAAGGTTAATTTCTAATCAATTATGTGTTTGCATCATTTTTATCGTATATATAACGAATTAATACCAATAAAATGAAAATTCACAAAAACGTGGAAAAACGGCAAATTATTGCCTAATTCGATGATATTTTGTTTAAATCACATAAAGGAAAAGGGGATTATAAACGTCAAAATATTGCTAAATTCGATGATTTTTGGTACGAAACAAAATGCAAGAAAACTTGCTTAAAATGCAATATTACGCGAAATTCTGAGATTTGAAGGCCAAATCACATATCGTCATACTACATGAAATAGTATCGAAATATTGGTATAAATGAACGTAATATCAAACTACATGAAAAACGTGAAAAAGTCACTATTACACCAAATATGAGGATTTTAACTTCGAATCATAAAGCGAGGTTTCGTATTATTTAGATCCAAGAAAAGACATATGACAATGTTGTTTCCGATACAAAAGATAAAACTCAATGTATTTTCATATAGAATTAACTAAAATGTTCCTGATTTTCCGTTTATATTACCAATAGAAGATGTACACGTAAAACCGCTCTATTCCGGCTGAAACGTCGATATATGCAATAAAAACCGAACCTTTTTAAATATCTCACTCAGTATTTTAACGAGAAACAAATATATGATTGAAAATGAAGTATTTAAGGTTATTATCTAATCAATTATGAGTTTGCATCATTTTTATCGTATATTTAATGAATTAATACCAATAAACTGAAAATTCACATAAACGTGGAAAAACGGCAAAATATTTCCTAATTCGATGATATTTTGTTTAAATCACATAGAGGAAAAGGGGATGATAAACGTCAAAATATTGCTAAATTCGATGATTTTTAGTACGAAACAAAATGCAAGAAAACTTGCTTAAAATGCAATATTATGCGAAATTCCGAGATTTGAATCACATATCGTGATTTTTTACATGAAATAGTATCGAAATATTTGTAAAAATTAATATATATACGTAATATCAAACTACATGAAAAACGTGAAAAAAGTCACTATTATACCAAATTTGAGGATTTTAACTACGAATCATAAAGCGAGGTTTCATATTGTTTAGATCCAAGAAAAAACATATGACAATGTTGTTTCCAATACAAATGATAAAATCAATGTGTTTTCATTAGAATTAACTAAAATGTTCCTGATTTTTCGTTTATATTACCGATGGAAGATGTTCACGTAAAACGGTTGAAACGTCGATATATGCAATAAAAACCGAACTTCTCCCCTTTTCAATATCTTACTCAGTATTTTAACGAGAAACAAATAAATGATTGAAAATAAAGTATTTAAGGTTATCTAATAATAATAAAAAAAAATATAATATTATCTAATCAATTATGTGTTTGCATCATTTTTATCGGATACCTAATGAATAATACCAATAAACTGAAAATTCACAAAAACGTGGAAAAACGGCAAAATATTGCCTAATTCGATGATATTTTGTTTAAATCACATAAAGAAAAAAGGGATGATATACGTCAAAATATTGCTAAATTCGATGATTTTTTATACAAAACAAAATGCAAGAAACTTGCTTAAAAATGCAAAATTTGCGAAATTCTGAGATATGACTGCCAAATCACATATCGTGAGAAAACATGAAGTAGTATAGAAATATTGGTAAAAACGAGTAATATTTACGTAAAATCACACTACATGAAAAACGTGGAAAAAGTCACTATTTTACCATATATGAGGATTTTAACTTCAAATCATAGAGCGAGGTTTCGTGTTAAGAAGATTCAGGAAAAGACATATGACAATGTTGTTTCCAATACAAATGATAAAAATCAATGTATTTTCATTAGAATTAACGAAAATGTTCCTGATTTTCCGTTTATATTACCGATAAAAGATGTACACGTAAAACCGCTCTATTCCGGCTGAAACGTCGATATATGCAATAAAAACCGAACTTCTCCCCTTTTCAATATCTTACTCAGTATTTTAACGAGAAACAAATAGATGATTGAAAATGAAGTATTTAAGGTTATTATCTAATCAATTAGATATCATTTTTGCATCATTTGCAATATTTATTCATTTGCATATTTGCATCATTTTTATCGTATATTTAATTAATTAATGACAATAAACTGAAAATTCACAAAAACGTGGAAAAAGGGCAAAATATTGCCTAATTCGATATTTTTTTTAAATCACATCAAGGAAAAGGAGATTATAAACGTCAAAATATTGCTAAATTCGATGATTTTTAGTCCGAAACAAAATGCAAGAAAACTTGCTTAAAATGCAATATTATGCGAAATTCTGAGATTTGAAGGCCAAATCACATATCGTCATACTACATGAAATAGTAACGAAATATTGGTAAAAATGAATATATATACGTAATATCAAACTACATGAAAAACGTGAAAAAAGTCAGTATTACACCAAATATGAGGATTTTAACTTCAAATCATAAAGCGAGGTTTCGTATTATTTAGATCCAAGAAAAGACATATGACAATGTTGTTTCCGATACAAATGATAAAAATCAATGTATTTTCATTAGAATTAACTAAAATGTTCCTGATTTTCCGTTTATATTACCGATAGAAGATGTACACGTAAAACCGCTCTATTCCGGCTGAAACGTCGAATTATGCAATAAAAACCGAACCTTTTATTTATCTCACTCAGTATTTTAACGAGAAACAAATAGATGATTGAAAATGAAGTATTTAAGGTTATTATCTAATCTAATAACACATAATATCTTGTATGTGTTTGCATCATTTTTATCGTATATTTAATGAATTAATACCACTAAACTGAAAATTCACAAAAACGTAGAAAAACGGCAAAATATTGCCTAATTCGATGATATTTTGTTTAAATCACATAAAGGAAAAGGGGATTATAAACGTCAAAATATTGCTAAATTCGATGATTTTTAGTACGAAACAAAATGCAAGAAAACTTGCTTAAAATGCAATATTATGCGAAATTCTGAGATTTGAATCACATATCGTGATTTTTTACATGAAATAGTATCGAAAAATTTGTAAAAATTAATATATATACGTAATATCAAACTACATGAAAAACGTGAAAAAAGTCACTATTATACCAAATTTGAGGATTTTAACTACGAATCATAAAGCGAGGTTTCATATTGTTTAGATCCAAGAAAAAACATATGACAATGTTGTTTCCAATACAAATGATAAAAATCAATGTGTTTTCATTAGAATTAACTAAAATGTTCCTGATTTTTCGTTTATATTACCGATGGAAGATGTACACGTAAAACGGTTGAAACGTCGATATATGCAATAAAAACCGAACTTCTCCCCTTTTCAATATCTTACTCAGTATTTTAACGAGAAACAAATAAATGATTGAAAATAAAGTATTTAAGGTTTTCTATTAATAATAAAAAAAAATATAATATTATCTAATCAATTATGTGTTTGCATCATTTTTATCGTATACCTAATGAATAATACCAATAAACTGAAAATTCACAAAAACGTGGAAAAACGGCAAAATATTGCCTAATTCGATATTTTATTTAAATTACATACAGAAAAAAGGGATGATATACGTCAAAATATTGCTAAATTCGATGATTTTTCATACAAAACAAAATGCAAGAAACTTGCTTAAAATGCAAAATTTGCGAAATTCTGAGATATGACTGCCAAATCACATATCGTGAGAAAACATGAAGTAGTATAGAAATATTGGTAAAAACGAGTATATTTACGTAAAATCACACTACATGAAAAACGTGAAAAAAGTCACTATTTTACCATATATGAGGATTTTAACTTCAAATTATAGAGCGAGGTTTCGTGTTAAGAAGATTCAGGAAAAGACATATTACAATGTTGTTTCCAATACAAATGATAAAAATCAATGTGTTTTCATTAGAATTAACGAAAATGTTCCTGATTTTCCGTTTATATTACCGATAGAAGATGTACACGTAAAACCGCTCTATTCCAGCTGAAACGTCGATATATGCAATAAAAACCGAACTTCTCCCCTTTTTAATATCTTACTCAGTATTTTAACGAGAAACAAATAGATGATTGAAAATGAAGTATTTAAGGTTATTATCTAATCAATTATGTGTTTGCATCATTTTTATCGTATATTTAATTAATTAATGGCAATAAACTGAAAATTCACAAAAACGTGGAAAAAGGGCAAAATATTGCCTAATTCGATATTTTGTTTAAATCACATCAAGGAAAAGGAGATTATAAACGTCAAAATATTGCTAAATTCGATGATTTTTAGTACGAATCAAAATGCAAGAAAACTTGCTTAAAATGCAATATTATGCGAAATTCTGAGATTTGAAGGCCATATCACATATCGTCATACTACATGAAATAGTAACGAAATATTGGTAAAAATGAATATATATACGTAATATCAAACTACATGAAAAACGTGAAAAAAGTCAGTATTACACCAAATATGAGGATTTTAACTTCAAATCATAAAACGAGGTTTCGTATTATTTAGAGCCAAGAAAAGACATATGACAATGTTGTTTCCGATACAAATGATAAAAATCAATGTATTTTCATCAGAATTAACTAAAATGTTCCTGATTTTCCGTTTATATTACCGATAGAAGATGTACACGTAAAACCGCTCTATTCCGGCTGAAACGTCGAATTATGCAATAAAAACCGAACCTTTTCAATATCTCACTCAGTATTTTAACGAGAAACAAATAGATGATTGAAAATGAAGTATTTAAGGTTATTATCTAATCTAATAACACATAATATCTTGTATGTGTTTTCATCATTTTTATCGTATATTTAATGAATTAATACCACTAAACTGAAAATTCACAAAAACGTAGAAAAACGGCAAAATTTTGCCTAATTCGATGATATTTTGTTTAAATTACATAAAGGAAAAGGGGATGATAAACGTCAAAATATTGCTAAATTCGATGATTTTTAGTACAAAACAAAATGCAAGAAACTTACTTAAAGATGCAAAATTTGCGAAATTCTGAGATATGATGGCCAAATCACATATCGTGAGAAAACATGAAGTAGTATCGAAATATTGGGTAAAAACGAATATATTTACGTGAAATCACACTACATGAAAAACGTGAAAAAAGTCCATATTTTACCATATTTGAGGATTTTAACTTCAAATCATATAGCGGGGTTTCATATTAGGAAGATTCAAGAAAAGACATATGACAATGTTGTTTCCAATACAAATGATAAAAATTTGTGCTTTTTCATTAGAATTAACTAAAATGTTCCTGATTTTCCGTTTATATTACCGATGGAAGATGTACACGTAAAACCGCTCTAATCCGGCTGAAACCTCGATATATGCAATAAAAACAGAACTTCTCCCCTTTTCAATATCTTACTCTGTATTTTAACGAGAAACAAATAGTTAATTGAAAATGACGTATTTAAGGTTAATTTCTAATCAATTAAGTGTTTGCATCATTTTTATCGTATATATAACGAATTAATACCAATAAAATGAAAATTCACAAAAACGTGGAAAAACGGCAAAATATTGCCTAATTCGATGATATTTTGTTTAAATCACATAAAGGAAAAGGGGATTATAAACGTCAAAATATTGCTAAATTCGATGATTTTTGGTACGAAACAAAATGCAAGAAAACTTGCTTAAAATGCAATATTACGCGAAATTCTGAGATTTGAAGGCCAAATCACATATCGTCATACTACATGAAATAGTATCGAAATATTGGTAAAAATGAATATATATACGTAATATCAAACTACATGAAAAACGTGAAAAAGTCACTATTACACCAAATATGAGGATTTTAACTTCGAATCATAAAGCGAGGTTTCGTATTATTTAGATCCAACAAAAGACATATGACAATGTTGTTTCCGATACAAATGATAAAAATCAATGTATTTTCATTAGAATTAACTAAAATGTTCCTGATTTTCCGTTTATATTACCAATAGAAGATGTACACGTAAAACCGCTCTATTCCGGCTGAAACGTCGATATATGCAATAAAAACCGAACCTTTTTGAATATCTCACTCAGTATTTTAACGATAAACAAATATATGATTGAAAATGAAGTATTTAAGGTTTTTATCTAATTAATTATGAGTTTGCATCATTTTTATCGTATATTTAATGAATTAATACCAATAAACTGAAATTTCACATAAACGTGGAAAAACGGCAAAATATTGCCTAATTCGATGATATTTTGTTTAAATCACATAGAGGAAAAGGGGATGATAAACGTCAAAATATTGCTAAATTCGATGATTTTTAGTGGAAAACGAAAACAAAATGCAAGAAAACTTGCTTAAAATGCAATATTATGCGAAATTCTGAGATTTGAATCACATATCGTGATTTTTTACATGAAATAGTATCGAAATATTTGTAAAAATTAATATATATACGTAATATCAAACTACATGAAAAACGTGAAAAAAGTCACTATTATACCAAATTTGAGGATTTTAACTACGAATCATAAAGCGAGGTTTCATATTGTTTAGATCCAAGAAAAAACATATGACATTGTTGTTTCCAATACAAATAATAAAAATCAATGTGTTTTCATTAGAATTAACTAAAATGTTCCTGATTTTTTGTTTATATTACCGATGGAAGATGTACACGTAAAACGGTTGAAACGTCGATATATGCAATAAAAACCGAACTTCTCCCCTTTTCAATATCTTACTCAGTATTTTAACGAGAAACAAATAAATGATTGAAAATAAAGTATTTAAGGTTATCTAATAATAATAAAAAAAAATATAATATTATCTAATCAATTATGTGTTTGCATCATTTTTATCGTATACCTAATGAATAATACCAATAAACTGAAAATTCACAAAAACGTGGAAAAACGGCAAAATATTGCCTAATTCGATGATATTTTGTTTAAATCACATAAAGAAAAAAGGGATGATATACGTCAAAATATTGCTAAATTCAATGATTTTTTATACAAAACAAAATGCAAGAAACTTGCTTAAAATGCAAAATTTGCGAAATTCTGAGATATGACTGCCAAATCACATATCGTGAGAAAACATGAAGTAGTATAGAAATATTGGTAAAAACGAGTATATTTACGTAAAATCACACTACATGAAAAACGTGAAAAAAGTCAGTATTTTACCATATATGAGGATTTTAACTTCAAATCATAGAGCGAGGTTTCGTGTTAAGAAGAATCAGGAAAAGACATATGACAATGTTGTTTCCAATACAAATGATAAAAATCAATGTGTTTTCATTAGAATTAACGAAAATGTTCCTGATTTTCCGTTTATATTACCGATAGAAGAAGTACACGTAAAACCGCTCTATTCCGGCTGAAACGTTGATATATGCAATAAAAACCGAACTTCTCCCCTTTTCAATATCTTACTCAGTATTTTAACGAGAAACAAAAAGATGATTGAAAATGAAGTATTTAAGGTTATTATCTAATCAATTATGTGTTTGCATCATTTTATCGTATATTTAAATAATTAATGACAATAAACTGAAAATTCACAAAAACGTAGAAAAAGGGCAAAATATTGCCTAATTCGATATTTTGTTTAAATCACATCAAGGAAAAGGAGATTATAAACGTCAAAATATTGCTAAATTCGATGATTTTTAGTACGAAACAAAATGCACGAAAACTTGCTTAAAATGCAATATTATGCGAAATTCTGAGATTTGAAGGCCATATCACATATCGTCATACTACATGAAATTGTAACGAAATATTGGTAAAAATGAATATATATACGTAATATCAAACTACATGAAAAACGTGAAAAAAGTCAGTATTACACCAAATATGAGGATTTTAACTTCAAATCATAAAGCGAGGTTTCGTATTATTTAGAGCCAAGAAAAGACATATGACAATGTTGTTTCCGATACAAATGATAAAAATCAATGTATTTTCATTAGAATTAACTAAAATGTTCCTGATTTCCGATTATATTACCGATAGAAGATGTACACGTAAAACCGCTCTATTCCGGCTGAAACGTCGAATTATGCAATAAAAACCGAACCTTTTCAATATCTAACTCAGTATTTTAACGAGAAACAAATAGATGATTGAAAATGAAGTATTTAAGGTTATTATCTAATCTAATAACACATAATATCTTGTATGTGTTTGCATCATTTTTATCGTATATGTAATGAATTAATACCACTAAACTGAAAATTCACAAAAACGTAGAAAAACGGCAAAATTTTGCCTAATTCGATGATATTTTGTTTAAATTACATAAAGGAAAAGGGGATGATAAACCTCAAAATATTGCTAAAATCGATGATTTTTAGTACAAAACAAAATGCAAGAAACTTACTTAAAAATGCAAAATTTGCGAAATTCTGAGATATGTTTGCCAAATCACATATCGTGAGAAAACATGAAGTAGTATCGAAATATTGGGTAAAAACGAATATATTTACGTAAAATCACACTACATGAAAAACGTGAAAAAAGTCCATATTTTACCATATTTGAGGATTTTAACTTCAAATCATATTGCGGGGTTTCATGTTAAGAAGATTCAAGAAAAGACATATGACAATGTTGTTTCCAATACAAATGATAAAAATCAGTGCTTTTTCATTAGAATTAACTAAAATGTTCCTGATTTTCCGTTTATATTACCGATGGAAGATGTACACGTAAAACCGCTCTAATCCGGCTGAAACCTCGATATATGCAATAAAAACAGAACTTCTCCCCTTTTCAATATCTTACTCTGTATTTTAACGAGAAACAAATAGTTAATTGAAAATGACGTATTTAAGGTTAATTTCTAATCAATTATGTGTTTGCATCATTTTTATCGTATATATAACGAATTAATACCAATAAAATGAAAATTCACAAAAACGTGGAAAAACGGCAAAATATTGCCTAATTCGATGATATTTTGTTTAAATCACATAAAGGAAAAGGGGATTATAAACGTCAAAATATTGCTAAATTCGATGATTTTTGGTACGAAACAAAATGCAAGAAAACTTGCTTAAAATGCAATATTACGCGAAATTCTGAGATTTGAAGGCCAAATCACATATCGTCATACTACATGAAATAGTATCGAAATATTTGTAAAAATGAATATATATACGTAATATCAAACTACATGAAAAACGTGAAAAAGTCACTATTACACCATATATGAGGATTTTAACTTCGAATCATAAAGCTAGGTTTCGTATTATTTAGATCCAAGAAAAGACATATGACAATGTTGTTTCCGATACAAATGATAAAAATCAATGTATTTTCATTAGAATTAACTAAAATGTTCCTGATTTTCCGTTTATATTGCCAATAGAAGATGTACACGTAAAACCGCTCTATTCCGGCTGAAACGTCGATATATGCAATAAAAACCGAACCTTTTTGAATATCTCACTCAGTATTTTAACGAGAAACAAATATATGATTGAAAATTAAGTATTTAAGGTTATTGTCTAATCAATTATGAGTTTGCATCATTTTTATCGTATATTTAATGAATTAATACCAATAAACTGAAAATTCACATAAACGTGGAAAAACGGCAAAATATTGCCTAATTCGATGATATTTTGTTTAAATCACATAGAGGAAAGGGGATGATAAACGTCAAAATATTGCTAAATTCGATGATTTTTAGTACGAAACAAAATGCAAGAAAACTTGCTTAAAATGCAATATTATGCGAAATTCTGAGATTTGAATCACATATCGTGATTTTTTACATGAAATAGTATCGAAATATTTGTAAAAATTAATATATATACGTAATATCAAACTACATGAAAAACGTAAAAAAAATCACTATTATACCAAATTTGAGGATTTTAACTACGAATCATAAAGCGAGGTTTCATATTGTTTGGATCCAAGAAAAAACATATGACAATGTTGTTTCCAATACAAATGATAAAAATCAATGTGTTTTCATTAGAATTAACTAAAATGTTCCTGATTTTTCGTTTATATTACCGATGGAAGATGTACACGTAAAACGGTTGAAACGTCGATATATGCAATAAAAACCGAACTTCTCCCCTTTTCAATATCTTACTCAGTATTTTAACGAGAAACAAATAAATGATTGAAAATCAAGTATTTAAGGTTATCTAATAATAATAAAAGAAAATATAATATTATCTAATCAATTATGTGTTTGCATCATTTTTATCGTATACCTAATGAATAATACCAATAAACTGAAAATTCACAAAAACGTGGAAAAACGGCAAAATATTGCCTAATTCGATGATATTTTGTTTAAATCACATAAAGAAAAAGGGGATGATATACGTCAAAATATTGCTATATTCGATGATTTTTTATACAAAACAAAATGCAAGAAACTTGCTTAAAAATGCAAAATTTGCGAAATTCTGAGATATGACTGCCAAATCACATATCCTGAGAAAACATGAAGTAGTATAGAAATATTGGTAAAAACGAGTATATTTACGTAAAATCACACTACATGAAAAACCTGAAAAAGTCACTATTTTACCATATATGAGGATTTTAACTTCAAATCATAGAGCGAGGTTTCGTGTTAAGAAGATTCAGGAAAACACATATGACAATGTTGTTTCCAATACAAATGATAAAAATCAATGTGTTTTCATTAGAATTAACGAAAATGTTCCTGATTTTCCGTTTATATTACCGATAGAAGATGTACACGTAAAACCGCTCTATTCCGGCAGAAACGTCGAATTATGCAATAAAAACCGAACCTTTTCAATATCTCACTCAGTATTTTAACGAGAAACAAATAGATGATTGAAAATGAAGTATTTAAGGTTATTTTCTAATCTAATAACACATAATATCTTGTATGTGTTTGCATCATTTTTATCGCATATTTAATGAATTAATACCACTAAACTGAAAATTCACAAAAACGTAGAAAAACGGCAAAATATTGCCTAATTCGATGATATTTTGTTTAAATTACACAAAGGAAAAGGGGATGATAAACGTCAAAATATTGCTAAATTCGATGATTTTTAGTACAAAACAAAATGCAAGAAACTTACTTAAAAATGCAAAATTTGCGAAATTCTGAGATATGATGGCCAAATCATATATCGTGAGAAAACATGAAGTAGTATCGAAATATTGGGTAAAAACGAATATATTTACGTAAAATCACACTACATGAAAAACGTGAAAAAAGTCCATATTTTACCATATATGAGGATTTTAACTTCAAATCATATAGCTGGGTTTCATATTAAGAAGATTCAAGAAAAGACATATGACAATGTTGTTTCCAATACAAATGATAAAAATCAGTGCTTTTTCATTAGAATTAACTAAAATGTTCCTGATTTTCCGTTTATATTACCGATGGAAGATGTACACGTAAAACCGCTCTAATCCGGCTGAAACCTCGATATATGCAATAAAAACAGAACTTCTCCCCTTTTCAATATCTTACTCTGTATTTTAACGAGAAACAAATAGTTAATTGAAAATGACGTATTTAAGGTTAATTTCTAATCAATTATGTGTTTGCATAATTTTTATCGTATATATAACGAATTAATACCAATAAAATGAAAATTCACAAAAACGTGGAAAAACGGCAAAATATTGCCTAATTCGATGATATTTTGTTTAAATCACATAAAGGAAAAGGGGATTATAAACGTCAAAATATTGCTAAATTCGATGATTTTTGGTACGAAACAAAATGCAAGAAAACTTGCTTAAAATGCAATATTACGCGAAATTCTGAGATTTGAAGACCAAATCACATATCGTCATACTACATGAAATAGTATCGAAATATTGGTAAAAATGAATATATATACGTAATATCAAACTACATGAAAAACGTGAAAAAGTCACTATTACACCATATATGAGGATTTTAACTTCGAATCATAAAGCTAGGTTTCGTATTATTTAGATCCAAGAAAAGACATATGACAATGTTGTTTCCGATACAAATTATAAAAATCAATGTATTTTCATTAGAATTAACTAAAATATTCCTGATTTATCGTTTATATTACCAATAGAAGATGTACACGTAAAACCGCTCTATTCCGGCTGAAACGTCGATATATGCAATAAAAACCGAACTTCTCCCCTTTTCAATATCTTACTCAGTATTTTAACGAGAAACAAATAGATGATTGAAAATGAAGTATTTAAGGTTATTATCTAATCAATTATGTGTTTGCATCATTTTTATCGTATATTTAATTAATTAATGACAATAAACTGAAAATTCACAAAAACGTGGAAAAAGGGCAAAATATTGCCTAATTCGATATTTTGTTTAAATCACATCAAGGAAAAGGAGATTATAAACGTCAAAATATTGCTAAATTCGATGATTTTTAGTACGAAACAAAATGCAAGAAAACTTGCTTAAAATGCAATATTATGCGAAATTCTGAGATTTGAAGGCCAAATCACATATCGTCATACTACATGAAATAGTAACGAAATATTGGTAAAAATGAATATATATACGTAATATCAAACTACATGAAAAACGTGAAAAAAGTCAGTATTACACCAAATATGAGGATTTTAACTTCAAATCATAAAGCGAGGTTTCGTATTATTTAGATCCAAGACAAGACATGTTGTTTCCGTTACAAATGATAAAAATCAATGTATTTTCATTAGAATTAACTAAAATGTTCCTGATTTCCGTTTATATTACCAATAGAAGATGTACACGTAAAACCGCTCTATTCCGGCTGAAACGTCGATATATGCAATAAAAACCGAACCTTTTTAAATATCTCACTGAGTATTTTACCGAGAAACAAATAGATGATTGAAAATGAAGTATTTAAGGTTATTATCTAATCAATTATGTGTTTGCATCATTTTTATCGTATATTTAATGAATTAATACCAATAAACTGAAAATTCACAGATACGTGGAAAAACGGCAAAATATTGCCTAATTCGATGATATTTTGTTAAATCACATAGAGGAAAAGGGGATGATAAACTTCAAAATATTGCTAAATTCGATGATTTTTAGTACGAAACAAAATGCAAGAAAACTTGCTTAAAATGCAATATTATGCGAAATTCTGAGATTTGAATCACATATCGTGATTTTTTACATGAAATAGTATCGAAATATTTGTAAAAATTAATATATATACGTAATATCAAACTACATGAAAAACGTGAAAAAAGTCACTATTATACCAAATTTGAGGATTTTAACTACGAATCATAAAGCGAGGTTTCATATTGTTTAGATCCAAGAAAAAACATATGACAATGTTGTTTCCAATACAAATGATAAAAATCAATGTGTTTTCATTAGAATTAACTAAAATGTTCCTGATTTTTCGTTTATATTACCGATGGAAGATGTACACGTAAAACGGTTGAAACGTCGATATATGCAATAAAAACCGAACTTCTCCCCTTTTCAATATCTTACTCAGTATTTTAACGAGAAACAAATAAATGATTGAAAATAAAGTATTTAAGGTTATCTAATAATAATAAAAAAATATATAATATTATCTAATCAATTATGTGTTTGCATCATTTTTATCGTATACCTAATGAATAATACCAATAAACTGAAAATTCACAAAAACGTGGAAAAACGGCAAAATATTGCCTAATTCGATGATATTTTGTTTAAATCACATAAAGAAAAAGGTGATGATATACGTCAAAATATTGCTAAATTCAATGATTTTTTATACAAAACAAAATGCAAGAAACTTGCTTAAAAATGCAAAATTTGCGAAATTCTGAGATATGACTGCCAAATCACATATCCTGAGAAAACATGAAGTAGTATAGAAATATTGGTAAAAACGAGTATATTTACGTAAAATCACACTACATGAAAAACGTGAAAAATTCCATATTTTACCATATTTGAGGATTTTAACTTCAAATCATATAGCGGGGTTTCATATTAAGAAGATTCAAGAAAAGACATATGACAATGTTGTTTCCAATACAAATGATAAAAATCAGTGCTTTTTCATTAGAATTAACTAAAATGTTCCTGATTTTCCGTTTATATTACCGATGGAAGATGTACACGTAAAACCGCTCTAATCCGGCTGAAACCTCGATATATGCAATAAAAACAGAACTTCTCCCCTTTTCAATATCTTACTCTGTATTTTAACGAGAAACAAATAGTTAATTGAAAATGACGTATTTAAGGTTAATTTCTAATCAATTATGTGTTTGCATCATTTTTATCGTATATATAACGAATTAATACCAATAAAATGAAAATTCACAAAAACGTGGAAAAACGGCAAAATATTGCCTAATTCGATGATATTTTGTTTAAATCACATAAAGGAAAAGGGGATTATAAACGTCAAAATATTGCTAAATTCGATGATTTTTGGTACGAAACAAAATGCAAGAAAACTTGCTTAAAATGCAATATTACGCGAAATTCTGAGATTTGAAGGCCAAATCACATATCGTCATACTACATGAAATAGTATCGAAATATTGGTAAAAATGAATATATATACGTAATATCAAACTACATGAAAAACGTGAAAAAGTCACTATTACACCATATATGAGGATTTTAACTTCGAATCATAAAGCTAGGTTTCGTATTATTTAGATCCAAGAAAAGACATATGACAATGTTGTTTCCGATACAAATGATAAAAATCAATGTATTTTCATTAGAATTAACTAAAATGTTCCTGATTTTCCGTTTATATTACCAATAGAAGATGTACACGTAAAACCGCTCTATTCCGGCTGAAACGTCGATATATGCAATAAAAACCGAACCTTTTTGAATATCTCACTCAGTATTTTAACGAGAAACAAATATATGATTGAAAATGAAGTATTTAAGGTTATTATCTAATCAATTATGAGTTTGCATCATTTTTATCGTATATTTAATGAATTAATACCAATAAACTGAAAATTCACATAAACGTGGAAAAACGGCAAAATATTGCCTAATTCGATGATATTTTGTTTAAATCACATAGAGGAAAAGGGGATGATAAACGTCAAAATATTGCTAAATTCGATGATTTTTAGTACAAAACAAAATGCAAGAAAACTTGCTTAAAATGCAATATTATGCGAAATTCTGAGATTTGAATCACATATCGTGATTTTTTACATGAAATAGTATCGAAATATTTGTAAAAATTAATATATATACGTAATATCAAACTACATGAAAAACGTGAAAAATGTCACTATTATACCAAATTTGAGGATTTTAACTACGAATCATAAAGCGAGGTTTCATATTGTTTAGATCCAAGAAAAAACATATGACAATGTTGTTTCCAATACAAATGATAAAAATCAATGTGTTTTCATTAGAATTAACTAAAATGTTCCTGATTTTTCGTTTATATTACCGATGGAAGATGTACACGTAAAACGGTTGAAACGTCGATATATGCAATAAAAACCGAACTTCTCCCCTTTTCAATATCTTACTCAGTATTTTAACGAGAAACAAATTGATGATTGAAAATGAAGTATTTAAGGTTATTATCTAATCAATTATGTGTTTGCATCATTTTTATCGTATATTTAATTAATTAATGACAATAAACTGAAAATTCACAAAAACGTGGAAAAAGGGCAAAATATTGCCTAATTCGATATTTTGTTTAAATCACATCAAGGAAAAGGGGATTATAAACGTCAAAATATTGCTAAATTCGATGATTTTTAGTACGAAACAAAATGCAAGAAAACTTGCTTAAAATGCAATATTATGCGAAATTCTGAGATTTGAAGGCCAAATCACATATCGTCATACTACATGAAATAGTAACGAAATATTGATAAAAATGAATATATATACGTAATATCAAACTACATGAAAAACGTGAAAAAAGTCAGTATTACACCAAATATGAGGATTTTAACTTCAAATCATAGAGCGGGGTTTCATATTAAGAAGATTCAAGAAAAGACATATGACAATGTTGTTTCCAATACAAATGATAAAAATCAGTGCTTTTTCATTAGAATTAACTAAAATGTTCCTGATTTTCCGTTTATATTACCGATGGAAGATGTACACGTAAAACCGCTCTATTCCGGCTGAAACGTCGAATTATGCAATAAAAACCGAACCTTTTCAATATCTCACTCAGTATTTTAACGAGAAACAAATAGATGATTGAAAATGAAGTATTTAAGGTTATTATCTAATCTAATAACACATAATATCTTGTATGTGTTTGCATCATTTTTATCGTATATTTAATGAATTAATACCACTAAACTGAAAATTCACAAAAACGTAGAAAAACGGCAAAATATTGCCTAATTCGATGATATTTTGTTTAAATTACATAAAGGAAAAGGGGATGATAAACGTCAAAATATTGCTAAATTCGATGATTTTTAGTACAAAACAAAATGCAATAAACTTACTTAAAAATGCAAAATTTGCGAAATTCTGAGATATGATGGCCAAATGATATATTACGCGAAATTCTGAGATTTTAAGGCCAAATCACATTTCGTCATACTACATGAAATAGTATCGAAATATTGGTAAAAATGAATATATATACGTAATATCAAACTACATGAAAAACGTGACAAAGTCACTATTACACCAAATATGAGGATTTAAACTTCGAATCATAAAGCGAGGTTTCGTATTATTTAGATCCAAGAAAAGACATATGACAATGTTGTTTCCGATACAAATGATAAAAATCAATGTGTTTTCATTAGAATTAACTAAAATGTTCCTGATTTTCCGTTAATATTACCAATAGAAGATGTACACGTAAAACCGCTCCATTCAGGCGGAAACGTCGATATATGCAATAAAAACCGAACCTTTTTAAATATCTCACTCAGTATTTTAACGAGAAACAAATAGATGATTGAAAATGAAGTATTTAAGGTTATTCTCTAATAAATTATGTGTTTGCATCATTTTTATCGTATATTTAATGAATTAATACCAATAAACTGAAAATTCACAAAAACGTGGAAAAACGGCAAAATATTGCCTCATTCGATGATATTTTGTTTAAATCACCTAAAGAAAAAGGGGATAATATACGTCAATATATTGATAAATTCGATGATTTTTAGTACAAAACAAAATGCAAGAAACTTGCTTAAAAATGCAAAATTTGCGAAATTCGGAGATATGACTGCCAAATCACATATAGTGAGAAAACATGAAGTAGTATCGAAATATTGGTATAAACGAATATATTTACGTAAAATCACACTACATGAAAAACGTTAAAAAAGTCACTATTTTATCATATATGAGGATTTTAACTTCAAATCATAGAGCGAGGTTTCGTAATAAGAAGATCCAAAAAAAGACATATGACAATGTTGTTTCCAATATAAATGATAAAAATCAATGCGTTTTCATTAGAATTAACAAAAATGTTCCTGATTTTCCGTTTATATTACCGATGGAAGATGTACACTTAAAACCGCTCTCTTCCGGCTGAAACGTCGATATATGCAATAAAAACCGAACTTTTCCCCTTTTCAATATCCTACTCAGTACTTTAACGAGAAACAAATAGTTGATTGCAAATGAAGTATTTAAGGTTAATTTCTAATCAATTATGTGTTTGCATCATTTTTATCGTATATTTAATGAATTAATACCAATAAACTGAAAATTCACAAAAACGTGGAAAAACGGCAAAATATTGCCTACTTCGATGATATTTTGTTTAAATCACATCAAGGAAAAGGGGATGAACGTCAAAATATTGCTAAATTCGATGATTTTTAGTACGAAACAAAATGCAAGAAAACTTGCTTAAAATGCAATATTATGCGAAATTCTGAGATATGAAGGCCAAATCACATATCGTGATACTACATGAAATAGTATCGAAATATTGGTAAATATGAATATATATACGTAATATCAAACTACATGAAAAACGTGAAAAAAGTCACTATTATACCAAATTTGAGGATTTAAACTTCGAATCATAAAGCGAGGTTTCGTATTATTAAGATCCAAGAAAAGATATATGACAATGTTGTTTCCGTTACAAATGATAAAAATCAATGTGTTTTCATTAGAGATAACTAAAATGTTCCTGATTTTCCGTTTATATTACCGATGGAAGATGTACACGTAAAACCGCTCTATTCCAGCTGAAACGTCGTTATTTGCAATAAAAACCGAACCTTTTCAATATCTCACTCAGTATTTTAACGAGAAACAAATAGATGATTGAAAATGAAGTATTTAAGGTTATTATCTAATCAATTATGTGTTTGCATCATTTTTTTCGTATATTTAATGAATTAATACCAATAAACTGAAAATTCACATAAACGTGGAAAAACGGCAAAATATTGCCTAATTCGATGATATTTTGTTTAAATCACATCAAGGAAAAGGGGATGAACGTCAAAATATTGCTAAATTTGATGATTTTTAGTACGAAACAAAATGCAAGAAAACTTGCTCAAAATGCAATATTATGCGAAATTCTGAGATTTGAAGGCCAAATCACATATCGTGATTTTTTACAGGAAATAGTATCGAAATATTGGTAAAAATGAATATATATACGTAATATCAAACTACATGAAAAACGTGAAAAAAGTCACTATTATACCAAATTTGAGGATTTAAACTTCGAATCATTAAGCGAGGTTTCGTATTATTAAGATCCAAGAAAAGATATATGACAATGTTGTTTCCAATACAAGTGATAAAAATCAATGTGTTTTCAATAGAGATAACTGAAATGTTCCTGATTTTCCGTTTATATTACCGATGGAAGATGTACACGTAAAACCGCTCTATTCCGGCTGAAACGTCGTTATTTGCAATAAAAACCAAACCTTTTCAATATCTCACTCAGTATTTTAACGAGAAACCAATAGATGATTGAAAATGAAGTATTTAAGGTTATTATCTAATCAATTATGTGTTTGCATCATTTTTATCGTATATTTAATGAATTAATACCAATAAACTGAAAATTCACATAAACGTGGAAAAACGGCAAAACATTGCCTAATTCGATGATATTTTGTTTAAATCACATTAGGGAAAAGGGGATGATAAACGTCAAAATATTGCTATATTCGTTGATTTTTAGTACGAAACAAAATGCAAGAAAACTTGCTTAAAATGCAAAATTATGCGAAATTCTGAGATTTGAAGGCCAAATCACATATCGTGATTTTTTACATGAAATAGTAACGAAATATTGGTAAAAATGAATATATATACGTAATATCAAACTACATGAAAAATGTGAAAAAAGTCACTATTATTCCAAATTTGAGGATTTAAACTTCGAATCATAAAGCGAGGTTTCGTATTATTTAGATCCAAGAAAAGACATATGACAATGTAGTTTCCAATACAAATGATAAAATCAATGTGTTTACATTAGAATTAACTAAAATGTTCCTGATTTCTCGTGTTTATTACCGATGGAAGATGTACACGTAAAACCGCTCTTTTCCGGTTGAAACGTCGATATATGCAATAAAAACCGAACTTCTCCCCTTTTCAATATCTTGCTCAGTATTTTAACGAGAAACAAATAGATGATTGAAAATGAAGTATTTAATGTTATTATCTAATCAATTATGCGTTTCCTTCATTTTTATCGTATATTTAATGATTAATACCAATAAACTGAAAATTCACAAAAACGTGGAAAAACGGCAAAATATTGCCTAATTCGATGATATTTTGTTTAAATTCACATAAAAAAATAAGGGGATGATAAACGTCAAAATATTGCTAAATTCGATGATTTTTAGTCCAAAACAAAATGCAATAAACTTGCTTAAAAATGCAAAATTTGCGAAATTCTGAGATATGACGGCCAAATCACGTATAGTGAGAAAATATGAAGTAGTATCGAAATATTGGTATAAACGAATATATTTACGTAAAATCACACTACATGAAAAACGTGAAAAAAGTCACTATTTTATCATATTTGAGGACTTTAACTTCAAATCATAGAGTGAGGTTTCGTATTAAGAAGATCCAAGAGAAGACATATGAAAATGTTGTTTCCAATATAAATGATAAAAATGAATGCGTTTTCATTAGAATTAACGAAAATGTTCCTGATTTTCAGTTTATATTACCGATGGAAGATGTACACGTAAAACCGCTCTATTCCGGCTGAAATGTCGATATATGCAATAAAAACCTAACTTCTCCCCTTTTCAATATCTTATTCAGTATTTTAACGAGAAACAAATAGTTGATTGCAAATGAAGTATTTAAGGCTAATTTCTAATCAATTATGTGTTTGCATCATTTGTACCGTATATTTAATGAATTAATACCAATAAACTGAAAATTCACAACAAACGTAGAAACACGGCAAAATATTGCCTAATTCGATGATATTTTGTTTAAATCACATCAAGGAAAAGGGGATGAACGTCAAAATATTGCTAAATTTGATGATTTTTAGTACGAAACAAAATGCAAGAAAACTTGCTTAAAATGCAATATTATGCGAAATTCTGAGATTTGAAGGCCAAATCACATATCGTGATTTTTTACATGAAATAGTATCGAAATATTGGTAAAAATGAATATATATACGTAATATCAAACTACATGAAAAACGTGAAAAAAGTCACTATTATACCAAATTTGAGGATTTAAACTTCGAATCATAAAGCGAGGTTTCGTATTATTAAGATCCAAGAAAAGATATATGACAATGTTGTTTCCGGTACAAATGATAAAAATCAATGTGTTTTCATTAGAGATAACTAAAATGTTCCTGATTTTCCGTTTATATTACCGATGGAAGATGCACACGTAAAACCGCTTTAATTCGGATGAAACGTCGATATATGCAATAAAAACAGAACTTCTCCCCTTTTCAATATCTTATCTGTATTTTAACGAGAAACAAATAGTTGATTGAAAATGAAGTATTTAAGGTTAATTTCTAATCAATTATGTGTTTACATCATTTTTATCGTATATATAATGAATTAATACCACTAAACTGAAAATACACAAAAACGTAGCAAAACGGCAAAATACTGACAAATTCGATGATATTTTGTTTAAATCACAAAAAGGAAATGAGGATGATAAACGTATAAATATAGTGATACTACATGAAAAAGTATCGAAATATTGGTAAAAATGAGTAATATCAAACTACATGAAAAACGTGAAAAAAGTCACTATTATACCAAATTTGGGGATTTTAACTTCGAATCATAGAGCGAGGTTTCGTATTATTTAGATCCAAAAAAAGACATGACAATGTTGTTTCCGATACAACTGATAAAAATCAATGTGTTTTCATTAGAATTAACTAAAACGTTCCTGATTTTCCGTTTATATTACCGATAGAAGATGTACATGTAAAACCGCTCTATTCCAGCTGAAACGTCGATATATGCAATAAAAACCGAACTTCTCCCCTTTTCAATATTTCAATATCTTACTCAGTATTTTAACGATAAACAAATAGATGATTGAAAATGAAGTATTTAAGGTTATTATCTAATCAATTATGTGTTTGCATCATTTTTATCGTATATTTAATTAATTAATACCAATAAACTGAAAATTCACAAAAACGTGGAAAAACTGCAAAATATTACCTAATTTGATGATATTTTGTTTGAATCACATGAAGGAAAAATGGATGATAAACGTCAAAATATTGCTAAATTCGATGATTTTTAATACACAACAAAATGCAAGAAACTTGCTTAAAAATGCAAAATTTGCGAAATTCTGAGATATGATGGCCAAATCACATATCGTGAGAAAACATGAAGTAGTATCGAAATATTGGGTAAAAACGAATATATTTACGTAAAATCAAACTACATGAAAACGTGAAAAAAGTCTATATTTTACAATATTTGAGGATTTTAACTTGATATCAACGAGCGATGTTTCAGATTAAAAAGATCCAAGAAAAGACATGACAATGTTGTTTCCAATACAAATGATAAAAATCAGTGCTTTTTCATTAGAATTAACTAAAATGTTCCTGATTTTCCGTTTATATTACCGATTGAAGATGTACACGTAAAACCGCTCTAATCCGGCTGAAACCTCGATATATGCAATAAAAACAGAACTTCTCCCCTTTTCAATATCTTACTCTGTATTTTAACGAGAAACAAATAGTTGATTGAAAATGAAGTATTTAAGGTTAATTTCTAATCAATTATGTGTTTGCATCCTTTTTATCGTATATATAATGAATTAATGACAATAAACTGAAAATTCACAAAAACGTGGAAAAAGGGCAAAATATTGCCTAATTCGATGATGTTTTTTTTAAATCACATCAAGGAAAAGGGGATTATAAACGTCAAAATATTGCTAGATTCGATGATTTTTAGTATGAAACAAAATGCAAGAAAACTTGCTTAAAATGCAATATTATGCGAAATTCTGAGATTTAAAGGCCAAATCACATATCGTCATACTACATGAAATAGAATCGAAATATTGGTAAAAATGAATATATATACTACAAACTACATGAAAAACGTGAAAAAAGTCACTATTATTCCAAATTTGAGGATTTTAACAACGAATCATAAAGCGAGGTTTCATGTTGTTTAGATCCAAGAAAAGACATATGACAATGTTGTTTCCAATACAAATGATAAAAATCGATGTGTTTTCATTAGAATTAACTAAAATGTTCCTGGTTTTTCGTTTATATTACCGATGGAAGATGTACACGTAAAACCGCTCTATTCCGGCTGAAATGTCGATATATGCAATAAAAACCGAACTTCTCCCCTTTTCAATATCTTACTCAGTATTTTAACGAGAAACAAATAGATGATTGAAAATTAAATATTTAAGGTTATTATCTAATCAATTATGTGTTTGCATCATTTTTATCGTATATTTAATGAATTAATACCAATAAACTGAAAATTCAGAAAAACGTGAAAAAACTGCAAAATATTACGTAATTCGATAATATTTTGTTTAAAACACATAAAGGAAAAGGGGATGATAAACGTCAAAATATTGCTAAATTCGATGATTTTTAGAACAAAACAAAATGCAAGGAACTTGCAAAAAATGCAAAATTTGCGAAATTCTGAGATATGACGGCCAATTCACATATCGTGAGAAAATATGAAGAAGTATCGAAATATTGTTAAAAATGAATATATTTACGTAAAATCACACTACATGAAAAACGTGAAAAAAGTCACTATTTTACCATATTTGAGGATATTATTTTCAAATCAGAGAGCGAGGTTTCGAATTAAGAAGATCCAAGAAAAGACATATGACAATGTTGTTTCCAATACAAATGATAAAAATCAATGCGTTTTCATTAGAATTAACTAAAATGTTCCTGATTTTCCGTTTATATTACCGATGGAAGATGTACACGTAAAACCGCTTTAATTCCGCTGAAACGTCGATATATGCAATAAAAACAGAACTTCTCCCCTTTTCAATATCTTATTCAGTATTTTAACGAGAAACAAATAGATGATTGAAAATTAAATATTTAAGGTTATTATCAAATCAATTATGTGTTCGCATCATTTTTATCGTATATTTAATGAATTAATACCAATAAACTGAAAATTCAAAAAAACGTGGAAAAACGGCAAAATATTGCCTAATTCGGTGATATGTTGTTTAAATCACATAAAGGAAAAGGTGATGATAAACGTCAAAATATTGCTAAATTCGATGATTTTAATTCAAAACAAAATGCAAGAAACTTGCTTAAAAATGCAAAATTTGCGAAATTTTGAGATATGACGGCCAAATCACATATCGTGAGAAAACATGAAGTAGTATCGAAATATTTGTAGAAACGAATATATTTACGTAAAATCACACTACATGAAAAACGTGAAAAAAGTCACTATTTTACCATATTTGAGGATATTTTTTTCAAATCAGAGAGCGAGGTTTCGAGCAGGGCTTACGAGAGTGATGCAGAGGATTAAGAGAGGGAGGAAGAGGCTCAAGAGAGGGATGCAGAGGCACAAGAGAGGGATGCAGAGGCTCAAGAGAGGGATGCAGAGGCTCAACTGAAGGCTGCAGAGGCACAAGGGAGGGATGCAGAGGCTCATGAGAGTGATGCAGAGGCTCAACAGAGGGATGCAGAGGCTTAAGAGAGAAATGCAAAAGGCTCAAGAGAGGGATGCAGAATCTCATGAGAGGGATGCAGGAGTTCAAGAGAGGGATGCAGAGGCTCAAGAGAGTGATTCAGAGGCTTACGAGAGTGATGCAGAGGCTTAAGAGAGTGATGCAGAGGCTTAAGAGAGGGATGCAGAGGCTCAAGAGAGGGATGCAGGGGCTCAAGAGAGGGATGCAGGGGCTCATGAGAGGGATGCAGAGGCTCAAGTGAGGGATGCAGAGGCACAAGAGAGGGATGCAAGTGCTCTTGAGAGTGACGCAGAGGCTCTAGAGAGTGATGTAGAGGCTTAAGAGAGTGATGCAAAGGCTCAGGAGAGGGATGCAAAGACTCATGAGAGGGATTCAGGAGTTCAAGAGAGTGATGCAGAGGCTCAAGAGAGTGATGCTAGAGGCTCAAGAGAGTGATGCAGAGGCTCAAGAGAGGGATGCAGAGGTTTTAGCGAGTGAATCAGAGGCTCAAGAGAGGGATGAAGAGTCTTAAGAGAGTGATGCAGAGGCTTAAGAGAGAGATGCAGAGGCTCAAGAGAGCGATGGAGAGACTCAAGAGAGTGATGCAGAGGCTCAAGAGAGTGATGCAGAGGCTCAAGAGTGTGATGCAGAGGCTCAAGAGAGTGATGCAGAGGCCCAGGAGAGTGATGCAGAGGCTAAAGTGAGTGATGCAGAGGCTCAGGATAGTGATGCAGAGGCTTAGGAGAATGATGCAAAGGCTCAAGTGAGGGATGCAGAGGCTCAAGAGAGTGATGCAGAGGCTCAAGAGAGGGATACAGAGGCTCAAGAGAGGGATGCAGAGGGTCCAGAGAGGGATGCAGATGCTCAAGAGAGTGATGCAGAGGCTCCAGAGAGTGATGCAGAGGCTCAAGAGAATGATGTAGAGGCTTAAGAGCGGGATGCAGAGGCTCAAGAGAATGATACAGAGGCTCAATAGAGTGATGCAGAGGATGAAGAGAGGGATGCAGAGGTGGCTCATGTGGGTACTCAGTTTCCACCCGTGTCCCCTTGTTCGCGTCCCACCAGTGTTGAATAGTTTACTATTGTTTACCCGGTCGAATCCTCTGAGGATTTTGTAGGTTGTGATCATGTCTCCCCTTACTCTTCTGTCTTCCAGTGTCGTAAGGTGCATTTCCCGCAGCCTTTCCTCGTAACTCATGCCTCTTAGTTCTGGGACTAGTCTTGTGGCATACCTTTGGACTTTTTCCAGCTTCGTCTTGTGCTTGACAAAGTACGGGCTCCATGCTGGGGCCGCATACTCCAGGATTGGTCTTACATATGTGGTGTACAAGATTCTGAATGATTCCTTACACAGGTTCCTGAACGCTGTTCTGATGTTAGCCAGCCTCGCATATGCCGCAGACGTTATTCTTTTTATGTGGGCTTCAGGAGACACGTTTGGTGTGATATCAACTCCTAGATCTTTCTCTCTGTTCGTTTCATTAAGTACTTCATCTCCTATTCTATATCCTGTGTTTGGCCTCCTATTTCCACTGCCTAGTTTCATTACTTTGCATTTACTCGGGTTGAACTTCAACAGCCATTTGTTGGACCATTCACTCAGTCTGTCTAGGTCATCTTGTAGCCTCCTACTATCGTCCTCAGTTTCAATCCTCCTCATAATTTTTGCATCATCGGCAAACATTGAGAGAAACGATTCTATACCCTCTGGAAGATCATTTACATATATCAGAAACAGTATAGGTCCAAGGACTGACCTCTGCGGTACTCCACTCGTAACGTCTCGCCAATCTGAGACCTCACCCCTCACACTGACTCATTGTCTCCTTTTACTTAGGTACTCCTGTATCCAACGGAGTACCTTCCCTTTCACTCCAGCCTGCATCTCCAGTTTTTTCACTAGTCTCTTGTGTGGCACTGTATCAAAAGCTTTCTGACAATTAAAAAATATGTCTGCCCACCCTTCTCTTTCTTGCCTTATTTTTGGTGCCTGGTCGTAGAATTCAAGTAACCCTGTGAGGCAGGACCTGCCATCCCTGAATCCATGTTGATGCTGTGTTACAAAGTTCTTTCGCTCCAGGTGCTCCACTAGCTTTCTTCGCACAATCTTCTCCATCATCTTGCATGGTATGCAGGTTAGGGACACTGGCCTGTAATTCAGTGCCTCCTGTCTATCCCCTTTCTTGTATATCGGGACTACGTTAGCTGCTTTCCAAATTTCTGGCAGTTCCCCTGTTGCCAGTGATTACACCATGGAGAGCGGGAGGCACAGTTCTTCTGCTCCTTCCTTTAGTATCCAAGGGGAGATTCCATCTGGGCCTATAGCCTTTGTCACATCCAATTCTGAGAGAGTGATGCAGAGGCTCAGGAGAGGGATTCAGAGGCTCAAGAGAGTGATTCAGAGGCTTAAGAGAGTGATGCAAAGGCTCAAGAGAGTGATGCAGAGGCTCGAGAGAGTGATGCAGAGGCTCAGGAGAGGGATGCAGAGAATCAAGAGAGTGATGCAGAGACTCAAGAGAGTTATGCAGAGGCTTAAGAGAGTGATGCAGAGGTTTACGAGAGTGATGCAGAGGATCATGAGAGGGATTCAGAGGCTTAAGAGAGTGATGCAAAGGCTCAAGAGAGGGATGCAGAGGCTCAAGAGAGGGATGCAGTAGTTCAAGAGACGGATGCAGAGGCTCAAAAGAGGGATGCAGAGGCTTAGGAAAGTGTTGCAGCGGCTTAAAAGAGGGATGCAGAGGCTTAAGAGGGAGATGCAGAGGCTCAAGAGAATGATGCAGAGGCTCAAGAGAATGATGCAGAGGCTCAAGAGAGGGATGCAGGGGCTGAAGGGAGTGATGCAGAGGCTCAAGAGAGGGATGCAGAGGCTCAAGAGAGTGATGCAGTGGCTCGAGAGAATGATGCAGAGGCTTAAGAGAGGGATTCAGAGGCTCAAGAGAGGAAATCAGAGGCTTAAGAGTGTGATGCAAAGGCTCAATTGAGTGATGCAGAGGCTCGAGAGAGTGATGCAGAGGCTCAAGAGAGGGATTCAGAGGCTCAAGAGATTGATTCAGAGGCTTAAGAGAGTGATGCAGAGGCTCAGGATAGTGTTGCAGAGGCTCACGAGAGAGATGCAGAGGCTCAAGAGAGTGATGCAGACACTCAAGAGAGTTATGCAGAGGCTCAAGAGAGTGATGCTGAGGTTTACGAGAGTGATGCAGAGGATCAAGAGAGGGATTCAGAGGCTTAAGAGAGTGATGCAAAGGCTCATGAGAGGGATACAGAGGCTCAAGAGAGAGATGCAGGAGTTCAAGAGAGAGATGCAGAGGTTCAAGAGAGGGCTGCAGAGGCTGAAGAGAGTGATGCAGAGGCTCAGGAGAGTGATGCAGAGGCTCAAGAGAGGGATGCAGGGGCTGAAGAGAGTGATGCAGAGGCTCAAGAGAGTGATTCAGAGGCTTACGAGAGTGATGCAGAGGCTTAAGAGAGTGATGCAGAGGCTCAAGAGAGGGATACAGAGGCTCAAGAGAGTGATGCAGAGACTCAAGAGTGTTATGCAGAGGATCAAGAGAGTGATGCAGAGGCTTATGAGAGTGATGCAGAGGACTAAGAGAGGGGTGCAGAAGCTGAAGAGAGTGATGCAGAGGCTGACGAGAGTGAATCAGAGGTTCAAGAGAGTGATGCAGAGGCACAAGAGAGAAATAAGGAGGCTGAAAAGAGTGATGCAGAGGCTCAAGAGAGTGATGCAGAGGCTCAAGAGGGTGATGTAGAGGCTCAAGAGAGTGATGCAGAGGCTCAAGAGAGGGATTCAGAGGCTTAAGTGCGTAATACAGGGCTTAAGAGAGTGATGCAGAGGCTTAAGAGAGGGAGGAAGAGGCTCAAGAGAGGGATGCAGAGGCACAAGAGAGGGATGCAGAGGCTCTAGAGAGGGATGCAGAGGCTCAACTGAAGGATGAAGAGGCAATAGGGAGGGATGCAGAGGCTCTTGAGAGTGATGCAGAGGCTCAACAGAGGGATGCAGAGGCTTATGAGAGAGATGCAAAGGCTCAAGAGAGGGATGCAGAGGCTCATGAGAGGGATGCAGGAGTTCAAGAGAGGCATGCAGAGGCTCAAGAGAGTGATTCAGAGGCTTACGAGAGTGATGCAGAGGCTTAAAAGAGTGATGCAGAGGCTTAAGAGAGGGATGAAATGAGGCTCACGAGAGTGATGCAGAGCATCAAGAGAGGGCTGCAGAGGCTTAAGAGAGTAATGCAAAGGCTCATGAGAGGGATGTAGAGGCTCAAGAGAAGGATGCAGAGGGTCAAGAGAGTGATGCAGAGGCTCAAGAGAGTGATGCAGAGGCTCACGAGAGTGATGCAGAGACTCAAGAGAGGGATGCAGAGGCTTAAGAGAGTGATGCAGAGGCTCAAGAGAATGATGAGTTAAAAGCTTAAGAGAGGGATGCAGAGTCTCAAGAGAATGATGCTGAGGCTCAAGAGAATGATGCAGAGGATGAAGAGAGGGATGCAGAGGCTTAAGAGAGTGATGCAGAGGCTCAAGAGAGTGATGCAGAGGCTCAATTGAGTGATGCAGAGGCTCGAGAGAGTGATGCAGAGGCTTAAGAGAGTAATGTTGAGGATCAAGAGAGTGATGCAGAGGCTCAAAAGAATGATGCAGAGGCTCAAAAGAATGATGCAGAGGCTTAGGAGAATGAGGCAGAGGCTCAATAGAGGGATGCAGAGGCTGAAGGGAGTGATGCAGAGGCTCAAGAGAGTGATGCAGAGGCTCGAGAGAGTGATGCAGAGGCTCAAGAGAGGGATTCAGAGGCTCAAGAGAGGAATTCAGAGGCTTAAGAGTGTGATGCAAAGGCTCAATTGAGTGATGCAGAGGCTCGAGAGAGTGATGCAGAGGCTCAAGAGAGGGATTCAGAGGCTCAAGAGATTGATTCAGAGGCTTAAGAGAGTGATGCAGAGGCTCAGGATAGTGTTGCAGAGGCTCACGAGAGAGATGCAGAGGCTCAAGAGAGTGATGCAGACACTCAAGAGAGTTATGCAGAGGCTCAAGAGAGTGATGCTGAGGTTTACGAGAGTGACGCAGAGGATCAAGAGAGGGATATTTGGTTTATATCACATAAAGGAAAAGGGGATGATAAACGTCAAAATATTGCTAAATTCGATGATTTTTAGTACGAAACAAAATGCAAGAAAACTTGCTTAAAATACAATATTATGCGAAATTCTGAGATTTGAAGGCCAAATCACATATCGTGATACTACATGAAATAGTATCGAAATATTGGTAAAAATCAATATATATACGTAATATCAAACTACATGAAAAACGTGAAAAAATCACTATTATACCAAATTTGAGGATTTAAACTTCGAATCATTAAGCGAGGTTTCGTATTATTTAGATCAAAGAAAAGACATATGACAATGTTGTTTCCGATACAAATGATAAAAATCAATGTGTTTTCATTAGAGATAACTAAAATGTTCCTGAATTTCCGTTTATATTACCGTAGGAAGAAGTACACGTAAAACCGCTCCAATCCGGCTGAAACGTCGATATATACAATAAAAACAGAACCTTTCCCTTTTTCAATATCTTACTCTGTATTTTAACGAGAAACAAATAGTTGATTGCAAATGAAGTATTTAAGGTTAATTTCTAATCAATTATGTGTTTGCATCATTTTTATCGTATATTTAATGAATTAATAACAATAAACTGAAAATTCACAAAAACGTGGAAAAACGGCAAAATATTGCCTAATTCGATTATATTTTGTTTAAATCACATAAACGAAAAGGGGATGATAAACGTCAAAATATTGCTAAATTAGATGATTTTTAGTACGAAACAAAATGCAAGAAAACTTGCTTAAAATGCAATATTATTCGAAATTCTGAGATTTGAAGGCCAAATCTCAAATCGTGATACTGCATGAAATAGTATCGAAATATTGGTAAAAATTAATATATATACGTAATATCAAACTACATGAAAAACGTGAAAAAAGTCACTATTATACCATATTTGAGGATTTTAACTTCAAATCACAGAGCGAGGTTTCGTATTAAGAAGATCCAAGAAAAGACATATGACAATGTTGTTTCCATTACAAATGATAAAAATTAATGCGTTTTCATTAGAATTAACTAAAATGTTCCTGATTTTCCGTTTATAATTCCGATGGAAGATGTTCACGTAAAACCGCTCTAATCCGGCTGAAACGTCGATATATGCAATAAAAACAGAACTTCTCTCCTTTTCAATATCTTACTCTGTATTTTAACGAGAAACAAATAGTTGTTTGCAAATGAAGTATTTAAGGTTAATTTCTAATTAATTATGTGTTTGCATCATTTTAATCGTATATTTATTGAATTAATACCAATAAACTGAAAATTCACAAAAACGTAGAAAAAGGCAAAATATTGCCTAATTCAATGATATTTTGTTTAAATCACATAAAGGAAAAGGGGATGATAAACGTCATAGTCACTAACTAACGCTAAATTCGATGATTTTTAGTACAAAACAAAATGCAAGAAACTTCCTTAAAAATGCAAAATTTGCAAAATTCTGTGATATGACGGCCAAATCACATATCGTGAGAAAACATGATGTAATATCGAAATATTGGTTAAAATGAATATATTTACGTAAAATCACACTACATGGAAAACGTGAAAAAAGTCACTATTTTACCATATATGAGGATTTTATCTTCAAATCACAGAGCGAGGTTTCGTATTAAGAAGATCCAAGAAAAGACATATGACAATGTTGTTTCCAATAAAAAATATGAAAATCAATGCGTTTTCATTAGAATTAACTAATATGTTCCTGATTTTCCGTTTATATTACCGATGGAAGATGTTCACGTAAAATCGCTCTAATCCGGCTGAAACGTCGATATATGCAATAAGAACAGAACTTCTCTCCTTTTCAATCTCTTACTCTGTATTTTAACGAGAAACAAATAGTTGATAGCAAATGAAGTATTTAAGGTTAATTTCTAATCAATTATGTGCTTGCATCATTTTAATCGTATATTTATTGAATTAATACCAATAAACTGAAAATTCACAAAAACGTGGAAAAACGGCAAAATATTGCCTAATTCGATGATATTTGGTTTATATCACATAACAGAAAAGGGGATGATAAACGTCAAAATATTGCTAAATTCGATGATTTTTAGTACGAAACAAAATGCAAGAAAACTTGCTTAAAATACAATATTATGCGAAATTCTGAGATTTGAAGGCCAAATCACATATCGTGATACTACATGAAATAGTATCGAAGTATTGGTAAAAATAAACATATTTACGTAATATCAAACTACATGAAAAACGTGAAAAAAGTCACTATTATACCAAATTTGAGGATTTAAACTTCGAATCATTAAGCGAGGTTTCGTATTATTTAGATCAAAGAAAAGACATATGACAGTGTTGTTTCCGATACAAATGATAAAAATCAATGTGTTTTCATTAGAGATAACTAAAATGTTCCTGAATTTCCGTTTATATTACCGTAGGAAGAAGTACACGTAAAACCGCTCTAATCCGGCTGAAACGTCGATATATACAATAAAAACAGAACTTTTCCCTTTTTCAATATCTTACTCTGTATTTTAACGAGAAACAAATAGTTGATTGCAAATGAAGTATTTAAGGTTAATTTCTAATCAATTATGTGTTTGCATCATTTTTATCGTATATTTAATGAATTAATAACAATAAACTGAAAATTCACAAAAACGTGGAAAAACGGCAAAATATTGCCTAATTCGATTATATTTTGTTTAAATCACATAAACGAAAAGGGGATGATAAACGTCAAAATATTGCTGAATTAGATGATTTTTAGTACGAAACAAAATGCAAGATAACTTGTTTAAAATGCAATATTATGCGAAATTCTGAGATTTGAAGGCCAAATCACATATCGTGATACTACATGAAATAGTATCGAAGTTTTCGTAAAAATAAACATATTTACGTAATATCAAACTACATGAAAAACGTGAAAAAAGTCACTATTATACCAAATTTGAGGATTTTAACTTCAAATCACAGAGCGAGGTTTCGTATTAAGAAGATCCAAGAAAAGACATATGACAATGTTGTTTCCATTACAAATGATAAAAATCAATGCGTTTTCATTAGAATTAACTAAAATGTTCCTGATTTTCCGTTTATAATTCCGATGGAAGATGTTCACGTAAAACCGCTCTAATCCGGCTAAAACGTCGATATATGTAATAGGAACAGAACTTCTCTCCTTTTCAATATCTTACTCTGTATTTTAACGAGAAACAAATAGTTGTTTGCAAATGAAGTATTTAAGGTTAATTTCTAATCAATTATGTGTTTGCATCATTTCTATCGTATATTTATTGAATTAATACCAATAAACTGAAAATTCACAAAAACGTAGAAAAACGGCAAAATATTGCCTAATTCGATGATATTTTGTTTAAATCACATAATGGAAAAGGGGATGATAAACGTCATAGTCACTAACTAACGCTAAATTCGATGATTTATAGTACAAAACAAAATGCAAGAAACTTGCTTAAAAATGCAAAATTTGCAATATTCTGTGATATGACGGCCAAATCACATATCGTGAGAAAACATGATGTAATATCGAAATATTGGTAAAATGAATATATTTACGTAAATTCACACTAGATGGAAAACGTGAAAAAAGTCACTATTTTACCATATATGAGGATTTTATCTTCAAATCACAGAGCGAGGTTTCGTATTAAGAAGATCCCAGAAAAGACATATGACAATGTTGTTTCCAATAAAAAATATGAAAATCAATGCGTTTTCATTAGAATTAACTAAAATGTTTCTGATTTTCCGTTTATATTACCGATTTAAGATGTTCACGTAAAACCGCTCTAATCCGGCTGAAACGTCGATATATGTAATAAGAACAGAACTTCTCTCCTTTTCAATATCTTACTCTGTATTTTAACGAGAAGCAAATAGTTGTTTGCAAATGAAGTATTGAAGGTTAATTTCTAATCAATTATGTGTTTGCATCATTTCTATCGTATATTTATTGAATTAATACCAATAAACTGAAAATTCACAAAAACGTGGAAAAACGGCAAAATATTGCCTAATTCGATGATATTTTGTTTACATCACATAAAGGAAAAGGGGATGATAAACGTCAAAATATTGCTAAATTCGATGATTTTTAGTACGAAACAAAATGCAAGAAAACTTGCTTAAAATACAATATTATGCGAAATTCTGAGATTTGAAGGCCAAATCACATATCGTGATACTGCATGAAATAGTATCGAAGTATTGGTAAAAATAAACATATTTACGTAATATCAAACTACATGAAAAACGTGAAAAAAGTCACTATTATACCAAATTTGAGGATTTAAACTTCGAATCATTAAGCGAGGTTTCGTATTATTTAGATCAAAGAAAAGACATATGACAGTGTTGTTTCCGATACAAATGATAAAAATCAATGTGTTTTCATTAGAGATAACTAAAATGTTCCTGAATTTCCGTTTATATTACCGTAGGAAGAAGTACACGTAAAACCGCTCTAATCCGGCTGAAACGTCGATATATACAATAAAAACAGAACTTTTCCCTTTTTCAATATCTTACTCTGTATTTTAACGAGAAACAAATAGTTGATTGCAAATGAAGTATTTAAGGTTAATTTCTAATCAATTATGTGTTTGCATCATTTTTATCGTATATTTAATGAATTAATAACAATAAACTGAAAATTCACAAAAACGTGGAAAAACGGCAAAATATTGCCTAATTCGATTATATTTTGTTTAAATCACATAAACGAAAAGGGGATGATAAACGTCAAAATATTGCTGAATTAGATGATTTTTAGTACGAAACAAAATGCAAGAAAACTTGCTTAAAATGCAATATTATGCGAAATTCTGAGATTTGAAGGCCAAATCACATATCGTGATACTACATGAAATAGTATCGAAGTTTTCGTAAAAATAAACATATTTACGTAATATCAAACTACATGAAAAACGTGAAAAAAGTCACTATTATACCAAATTTGAGGATTTTAACTTCAAATCACAGAGCGAGGTTTCGTATTAAGAAGATCCAAGAAAAGACATATGACAATGTTGTTTCCATTACAAATGATAAAAATCAATGCGTTTTCATTAGAATTAACTAAAATGTTCCTGATTTTCCGTTTATAATTCCGATGGAAGATGTTCACGTAAAACCGCTCTAATCCGGCTAAAACGTCGATATATGTAATAAGAACAGAACTTCTCTCCTTTTCAATATCTTACTCTGTATTTTAACGAGAAACAAATAGTTGTTTGCAAATGAAGTATTTAAGGTTAATTTCTAATCAATTATGTGTTTGCATCATTTCTATCGTATATTTAATGAATTAATACCAATAAACTGAAAATTCACAAAAACGTAGAAAAACGGCAAAATATTGCCTAATTCGATGATATTTTGTTTAAATCACATAATGGAAAAGGGGATGATAAACGTCATAGTCACTAACTAACGCTAAATTCGATGATTTATAGTACAAAACAAAATGCAAGAAACTTGCTTAAAAATGCAAAATTTGTAATATTCTGTGATATGACGGCCAAATCACATATCGTGAGAAAACATGATGTAATATCGAAATATTGGTAAAAATGAATATATTAACGTAAAATCACACTAGATGGAAAACGTGAAAAAAGTCACTATTTTACCATATATGAGGATTTTATCTTCAAATCACAGAGCGAGGTTTCGTATTAAGAAGATCCCAGAAAAGACATATGACAATGTTGTTTCCAATAAAAAATATGAAAATCAATGCGTTTTCATTAGAATTAACTAAAATGTTCCTGATTTTCCGTTTATATTACCGATGGAAGATGTTCACGTAAAACCGCTCTAATCCGGCTGAAACGTCGATATATGTAATAAGAACAGAACTTCTCTCCTTTTCAATATCTTACTCTGTATTTTAACGAGAAACAAATAGTTGTTTGCAAATGAAGTATTGAAGGTTAATTTCTAATCAATTATGTGTTTGCATCATTTCTATCGTATATTTATTGAATTAATACCAATAAACTGAAAATTCACAAAAACGTGGAAAAACGGCAAAATATTGCCTAATTCGATGATATTTTGTTTACATCACATAAAGGAAAAGGGGATGATAAACGTCAAAATATTGCTAAATTCGATGATTTTTAGTACGAAACAAAATGCAAGAAAACTTGCTTAAAATACAATATTATGCGAAATTCTGAGATTTGAAGGCCAAATCACATATCGTGATACTGCATGAAATAGTATCGAAGTATTGGTAAAAATAAACATATTTACGTAATATCAAACTACATGAAAAACGTGAAAAAAGTCACTATTATACCAAATTTGAGGATTTTAACTTCAAATCACAGAGCGAGGTTTCGTATTAAGAAGATCCCAGAAAAGACATATGACAATGTTGTTTCCAATAAAAAATATGAAAATCAATGCGTTTTCATTAGAATTAACTAAAATGTTCCTGATTTTCCGTTTATATTACCGATGGAAGATGTTCACGTAAAACCGCTCTAATCCGGCTGAAACGTCGATATATGTAATAAGAACAGAACTTCTCTCCTTTTCAATATCTTACTCTGTATTCTAACGAGAAACAAATAGTTGTTTGCAAATGAAGTATTTAAGGTTAATTTCTAATCAATTATGTGTTTGCATCATTTTAATCGTATATTTATTGAATTAATACCAATAAACTGAAAATTCACAAAAACGTGGAAAAACGGCAAAATATTGCCTAATTCGATGATATTTGGTTTATATCACATAAAGGAAAAGGGGATGATAAACGTCAAAATATTGCTAAATTCGATGATTTTTAGTACGAAACAAAATGCAAGAAAACTTGCTTAAAATACAATATTATGCGAAATTCTGAGATTTGAAGGCCAAATCACATATCGTGATACTACATGAAATAGTATCGAAGTATTGGTAAAAATAAACATATTTACGTAATATCAAACTACATGAAAAACGTGAAAAAAGTCACTATTATACCAAATTTGAGGATTTAAACTTCGAATCATTAAGCGAGGTTTCGTATTATTTAGATCAAAGAAAAGACATATGACAATGTTGTTTCCGATACAAATGATAAAAATCAATGTGTTTTCATTAGAGATAACTAAAATGTTCCTGAATTTCCGTTTATATTACCGTAGGAAGAAGTACATGTAAAACCGCTCTAATCCGGCTGAAACGTCGATATATACAATAAAAACAGAACCTTTCCCTTTTTCAATATCTTACTCTGTATTTTAACGAGAAACAAATAGTTGACTGCAAATGAAGTATTTAAGGTTAATTTCTAATCAATTATGTGTTTGCATCATTTTTATCGTATATTTAATGAAATAATAACAATAAACTGAAAATTCACAAAAACGTGGAAAAACGGCAAAATATTGCCTAATTCGATTATATTTTGTTTAAATCACATAAACGAAAAGGGGATGATAAACGTCAAAATATTGCTAAATTAGATGATTTTTAGTACGAAACAAAATGCAAGAAAACTTGCTTAAAATGCAATATTATTCGAAATTCTGAGATTTGAAGGCCAAATCTCAAATCGTGATACTGCATGAAATAGTATCGAAATATTGGTAAAAATTAATATATATACGTAATATCAAACTACATGAAAAACGTGAAAAAAGTCACTATTATACCATATTTGAGGATTTTAACTTCAAATCACAGAGCGAGGTTTCGTATTAAGAAGATCCAAGAAAAGACATATGACAATGTTGTTTCCATTACAAATGATAAAAATCAATGCGTTTTCATTAGAATTAACTAAAATGTTCCTGATTTTCCGTTTATAATTCCGATGGAAGATGTTCACGTAAAACCGCTCTAATCCGGCTGAAACGTCGATATATGCAATAAAAACAGAACTTCTCTCCTTTTCAATATCTTACTCCGTATTTTAACGAGAAACAAATAGTTGTTTGCAAATGAAGTATTTAAGGTTAATTTCTAATCAATTATGTGTTTGCATCATTTTAATCGTATATTTATTGAATTAATACCAATAAACTGAAAATTCACAAAAACGTGGAAAAACGGCAAAATATTGCCTAATTCGATGATATTTGGTTTATATCACATAAAAGAAAAGGGGATGATAAACGTCAAAATATTGCTAAATTCGATGATTTTTAGTACGAAACAAAATGCAAGAAAACTTGCTTAAAATACAATATTATGCGAAATTCTGAGATTTGAAGGCCAAATCACATATCGTGATACTACATGAAATAGTATCGAAGTATTGGTAAAAATAAACATATTTACGTAATATCAAACTACATGAAAAACGTGAAAAAAGTCACTATTATACCAAATTTGAGGATTTAAACTTCGAATCATTAAGCGAGGTTTCGTATTATTTAGATCAAAGAAAAGACATATGACAGTGTTGTTTCCGATACAAATGATAAAAATCAATGTGTTTTCATTAGAGATAACTAAAATGTTCCTGAATTTCCGTTTATATTACCGTAGGAAGAAGTACACGTAAAACCGCTCTAATCCGGCTGAAACGTCGATATATACAATAAAAACAGAACTTTTCCCTTTTTCAATATCTTACTCTGTATTTTAACGAGAAACAAATAGTTGATTGCAAATGAAGTATTTAAGGTTAATTTCTAATCAATTATGCGTTTGCATCATTTTTATCGTATATTTAATGAATTAATAACAATAAACTGAAAATTCACAAAAACGTGGAAAAACGGCAAAATATTGCCTAATTCGATTATATTTTGTTTAAATCACATAAACGAAAAGGGGATGATAAACGTCAAAATATTGCTAAATTAGATGATTTTTAGTACGAAACAAAATGCAAGAAAACTTGCTTAAAATGCAATATTATGCGAAATTCTGAGATTTGAAGGCCAAATCACATATCGTGATACTACATGAAATAGTATCGAAGTTTTGGTAAAAATAAACATATTTACGTAATATCAAACTACATGAAAAACGTGAAAAAAGTCACTATTATACCAAATTTGAGGATTTTAACTTCAAATCACAGAGCGAGGTTTCGTATTAAGAAGATCCAAGAAAAGACATATGACAATGTTGTTTCCATTACAAATGATAAAAATCAATGCGTTTTCATTAGAATTAACTAAAATGTTCCTGATTTTCCGTTTATAATTCCGATGGAAGATGTTCACGTAAAACCGCTCTAATCCGGCTAAAACGTCGATATATGTAATAAGAACAGAACTTCTCTCCTTTTCAATATCTTACTCTGTATTTTAACGAGAAACAAATAGTTGTTTGCAAATGAAGTATTTAAGGTTAATTTCTAATCAATTATGTGTTTGCATCATTTCTATCGTATATTTAATGAATTAATACCAATAAACTGAAAATTCACAAAAACGTAGAAAAACGGCAAAATATTGCCTAATTCGATGATATTTTGTTTAAATCACATAATGGAAAAGGGGATGATAAACGTCATAGTCACTAACTAACGCTAAATTCGCTGATTTATAGTACAAAACAAAATGCAAGAAACTTGCTTAAAAATGCAAAATTTGCAATATTCTGTGATATGACGGCCAAATCACATATCGTGAGAAAACATGATGTAATATCGAAATATTGGAAAAAATGAATATATTTACGTAAAATCACACTAGATGGAAAACGTGAAAAAAGTCACTATTTTACCATATATGAGGATTTTATCTTGAAATCACAGAGCGAGGTTTCGTATTAAGAAGATCCCAGAAAAGACATATGACAATGTTGTTTCCAATAAAAAAAATGAAAATCAATGCGTTTTCATTAGAATTAACTAAAATGTTCCTGATTTTCCGTTTATATTACCGATGGAAGATGTTCACGTAAAACCGCTCTAATCCGGCTGAAACGTCGATATATGTAATAAGAACAGAACTTCTCTCCTTTTCAATATCTTACTCTGTATTTTAACGAGAAACAAATAGTTGTTTGCAAATGAAGTATTTAAGGTTAATTTCTAATCAATTATGTGTTTGCATCATTTCTATCGTATATTTATTGAATTAATACCAATAAACTGAAAATTCACAAAAACCTGGAAAAACGGCAAAATATTGCCTAATTCGATGATATTTGGTTTATATCACATAAAAGAAAAGGGGATGATAAACGTCAAAATATTGCTAAATTCGATGATTTTTAGTACGAAACAAAATGCAAGAAAACTTGCTTAAAATGCAATATTATGCGAAATTCTGAGATTTGAAGGCCAAATCACATATCGTGATACTACATGAAATAGTATCGAAGTTTTGGTAAAAATAAACATATTTACGTAATATCAAACTACATGAAAAACGTGAAAAAAGTCACTATTATACCAAATTTGAGGATTTTAACTTCAAATCACAGAGCGAGGTTTCGTATTAAGAAGATCCCAGAAAAGACATATGACAATGTTGTTTCCAATAAAAAATATGAAAATCAATGCGTTTTCATTAGAATTAACTAAAATGTTCCTGATTTTCCGTTTATATTACCGATGGAAGATGTTCACGTAAAACCGCTCTAATCCGGCTGAAACGTCGATATATGTAATAAGAACAGAACTTCTCTCCTTTTCAATATCTTACTCTGTATTCTAACGAGAAACAAATAGTTGTTTGCAAATGAAGTATTTAAGGTTAATTTCTAATCAATTATGTGTTTGCATCATTTTAATCGTATATTTATTGAATTAATACCAATAAACTGAAAATTCACAAAAACGTGGAAAAACGGCAAAATATTGCCTAATTCGATGATATTTGGTTTATATCACATAAAGGAAAAGGGGATGATAAACGTCAAAATATTGCTAAATTCGATGATTTTTAGTACGAAACAAAATGCAAGAAAACTTGCTTAAAATACAATATTATGCGAAATTCTGAGATTTGAAGGCCAAATCACATATCGTGATACTACATGAAATAGTATCGAAGTATTGGTAAAAATAAACATATTTACGTAATATCAAACTACATGAAAAACGTGAAAAAAGTCACTATTATACCAAATTTGAGGATTTAAACTTCGAATCATTAAGCGAGGTTTCGTATTATTTAGATCAAAGAAAAGACATATGACAATGTTGTTTCCGATACAAATGATAAAAATCAATGTGTTTTCATTAGAGATAACTAAAATGTTCCTGAATTTCCGTTTATATTACCGTAGGAAGAAGTACACGTAAAACCGCTCTAATCCGGCTGAAACGTCGATATATACAATAAAAACAGAACCTTTCCCTTTTTCAATATCTTACTCTGTATTTTAACGAGAAACAAATAGTTGACTGCAAATGAAGTATTTAAGGTTAATTTCTAATCAATTATGTGTTTGCATCATTTTTATCGTATATTTAATGAAATAATAACAATAAACTGAAAATTCACAAAAACGTGGAAAAACGGCAAAATATTGCCTAATTCGATTATATTTTGTTTAAATCACATAAACGAAAAGGGGATGATAAACGTCAAAATATTGCTAAATTAGATGATTTTTAGTACGAAACAAAATGCAAGAAAACTTGCTTAAAATGCAATATTATTCGAAATTCTGAGATTTGAAGGCCAAATCTCAAATCGTGATACTGCATGAAATAGTATCGAAATATTGGTAAAAATTAATATATATACGTAATATCAAACTACATGAAAAACGTGAAAAAAGTCACTATTATACCATATTTGAGGATTTTAACTTCAAATCACAGAGCGAGGTTTCGTATTAAGAAGATCCAAGAAAAGACATATGACAATGTTGTTTCCATTACAAATGATAAAAATCAATGCGTTTTCATTAGAATTAACTAAAATGTTCCTGATTTTCCGGTTATAATTCCGATGGAAGATGTTCACGTAAAACCGCTCTAATCCGGCTGAAACGTCGATATATGCAATAAAAACAGAACTTCTCTCCTTTTCAATATCTTACTCTGTATTTTAACGAGAAACAAATAGTTGTTTGCAAATGAAGTATTTAAGGTTAATTTCTAATCAATTATGTGTTTGCATCATTTTAATCGTATATTTATTGAATTAATACCAATAAACTGAAAATTCACAAAAACGTGGAAAAACGGCAAAATATTGCCTAATTCGATGATATTTGGTTTATATCACATAAAAGAAAAGGGGATGATAAACGTCAAAATATTGCTAAATTCGATGATTTTTAGTACGAAACAAAATGCAAGAAAACTTGCTTAAAATACAATATTATGCGAAATTCTGAGATTTGAAGGCCAAATCACATATCGTGATACTACATGAAATAGTATCGAAGTATTGGTAAAAATAAACATATTTACGTAATATCAAACTACATGAAAAACGTGAAAAAAGTCACTATTATACCAAGTTTGAGGATTTAAACTTCGAATCATTAAGCGAGGTTTCGTATTATTTAGATCAAAGAAAAGACATATGACAGTGTTGTTTCCGATACAAATGATAAAAATCAATGTGTTTTCATTAGAGA
Source organism: Procambarus clarkii (assembly GCF_040958095.1). Lineage (NCBI taxonomy): Eukaryota > Metazoa > Arthropoda > Malacostraca > Decapoda > Cambaridae > Procambarus > Procambarus clarkii. The sequence goes on from NC_091152.1 coordinate 1,131,624, forward strand.
TAACTAAAATGTTCCTGAATTTCCGTTTATATTACCGTAGGAAGAAGTACACGTAAAACCGCTCTAATCCGGCTGAAACGTCGATATATACAATAAAAACAGAACTTTTCCCTTTTTCAATATCTTACTCTGTATTTTAACGAGAAACAAATAGTTGATTGCAAATGAAGTATTTAAGGTTAATTTCTAATCAATTATGCGTTTGCATCATTTTTATCGTATATTTAATGAATTAATAACAATAAACTGAAAATTCACAAAAACGTGGAAAAACGGCAAAATATTGCCTAATTCGATTATATTTTGTTTAAATCACATAAACGAAAAGGGGATGATAAACGTCAAAATATTGCTAAATTAGATGATTTTTAGTACGAAACAAAATGCAAGAAAACTTGCTTAAAATGCAATATTATGCGAAATTCTGAGATTTGAAGGCCAAATCACATATCGTGATACTACATGAAATAGTATCGAAGTTTTGGTAAAAATAAACATATTTACGTAATATCAAACTACATGAAAAACGTGAAAAAAGTCACTATTATACCAAATTTGAGGATTTTAACTTCAAATCACAGAGCGAGGTTTCGTATTAAGAAGATCCAAGAAAAGACATATGACAATGTTGTTTCCATTACAAATGATAAAAATCAATGCGTTTTCATTAGAATTAACTAAAATGTTCCTGATTTTCCGTTTATAATTCCGATGGAAGATGTTCACGTAAAACCGCTCTAATCCGGCTAAAACGTCGATATATGTAATAAGAACAGAACTTCTCTCCTTTTCAATATCTTACTCTGTATTTTAACGAGAAACAAATAGTTGTTTGCAAATGAAGTATTTAAGGTTAATTTCTAATCAATTATGTGTTTGCATCATTTCTATCGTATATTTAATGAATTAATACCAATAAACTGAAAATTCACAAAAACGTAGAAAAACGGCAAAATATTGCCTAATTCGATGATATTTTGTTTAAATCACATAATGGAAAAGGGGATGATAAACGTCATAGTCACTAACTAACGCTAAATTCGATGATTTATAGTACAAAACAAAATGCAAGAAACTTGCTTAAAAATGCAAAATTTGCAATATTCTGTGATATGACGGCCAAATCACATATCGTGAGAAAACATGATGTAATATCGAAATATTGGTAAAAATGAATATATTTACGTAAAATCACACTAGATGGAAAACGTGAAAAAAGTCACTATTTTACCATATATGAGGATTTTATCTTGAAATCACAGAGCGAGGTTTCGTATTAAGAAGATCCCAGAAAAGACATATGACAATGTTGTTTCCAATAAAAAAAATGAAAATCAATGCGTTTTCATTAGAATTAACTAAAATGTTCCTGATTTTCCGTTTATATTACCGATGGAAGATGTTCACGTAAAACCACTCTAATCCGGCTGAAACGTCGATATATGTAATAAGAACAGAACTTCTCTCCTTTTCAATATCTTACTCTGTATTTTAACGAGAAACAAATAGTTGTTTGCAAATGAAGTATTTAAGGTTAATTTCTAATCAATTATGTGTTTGCATCATTTCTATCGTATATTTATTGAATTAATACCAATAAACTGAAAATTCACAAAAACGTGGAAAAACGGCAAAATATTGCCTAATTCGATGATATTTGGTTTATATCACATAAAAGAAAAGGGGATGATAAACGTCAAAATATTGCTAAATTCGATGATTTTTAGTACGAAACAAAATGCAAGAAAACTTGCTTAAAATGCAATATTATGCGAAATTCTGAGATTTGAAGGCCAAATCACATATCGTGATACTACATGAAATAGTATCGAAGTTTTGGTAAAAATAAACATATTTACGTAATATCAAACTACATGAAAAACGTGAAAAAAGTCACTATTATACCAAATTTGAGGATTTTAACTTCAAATCACAGAGCGAGGTTTCGTATTAAGAAGATCCCAGAAAAGACATATGACAATGTTGTTTCCAATAAAAAATATGAAAATCAATGCGTTTTCATTAGAATTAACTAAAATGTTCCTGATTTTCCGTTTATATTACCGATGGAAGATGTTCACGTAAAACCGCTCTAATCCGGCTGAAACGTCGATATATGTAATAAGAACAGAACTTCTCTCCTTTTCAATATCTTACTCTGTATTCTAACGAGAAACAAATAGTTGTTTGCAAATGAAGTATTTAAGGTTAATTTCTAATCAATTATGTGTTTGCATCATTTTAATCGTATATTTATTGAATTAATACCAATAAACTGAAAATTCACAAAAACGTGGAAAAACGGCAAAATATTGCCTAATTCGATGATATTTGGTTTATATCACATAAAGGAAAAGGGGATGATAAACGTCAAAATATTGCTAAATTCGATGATTTTTAGTACGAAACAAAATGCAAGAAAACTTGCTTAAAATACAATATTATGCGAAATTCTGAGATTTGAAGGCCAAATCACATATCGTGATACTACATGAAATAGTATCGAAGTATTGGTAAAAATAAACATATTTACGTAATATCAAACTACATGAAAAACGTGAAAAAAGTCACTATTATACCAAATTTGAGGATTTAAACTTCGAATCATTAAGCGAGGTTTCGTATTATTTAGATCAAAGAAAAGACATATGACAATGTTGTTTCCGATACAAATGATAAAAATCAATGTGTTTTCATTAGAGATAACTAAAATGTTCCTGAATTTCCGTTTATATTACCGTAGGAAGAAGTACACGTAAAACCGCTCTAATCCGGCTGAAACGTCGATATATACAATAAAAACAGAACCTTTCCCTTTTTCAATATCTTACTCTGTATTTTAACGAGAAACAAATAGTTGACTGCAAATGAAGTATTTAAGGTTAATTTCTAATCAATTATGTGTTTGCATCATTTTTATCGTATATTTAATGAAATAATAACAATAAACTGAAAATTCACAAAAACGTGGAAAAACGGCAAAATATTGCCTAATTCGATTATATTTTGTTTAAATCACATAAACGAAAAGGGGATGATAAACGTCAAAATATTGCTAAATTAGATGATTTTTAGTACGAAACAAAATGCAAGAAAACTTGCTTAAAATGCAATATTATTCGAAATTCTGAGATTTGAAGGCCAAATCTCAAATCGTGATACTGCATGAAATAGTATCGAAATATTGGTAAAAATTAATATATATACGTAATATCAAACTACATGAAAAACGTGAAAAAAGTCACTATTATACCATATTTGAGGATTTTAACTTCAAATCACAGAGCGAGGTTTCGTATTAAGAAGATCCAAGAAAAGACATATGACAATGTTGTTTCCATTACAAATGATAAAAATCAATGCGTTTTCATTAGAATTAACTAAAATGTTCCTGATTTTCCGTTTATAATTCCGATGGAAGATGTTCACGTAAAACCGCTCTAATCCGGCTGAAACGTCGATATATGCAATAAAAACAGAACTTCTCTCCTTTTCAATATCTTACTCTGTATTTTAACGAGAAACAAATAGTTGTTTGCAAATGAAGTATTTAAGGTTAATTTCTAATCAATTATGTGTTTGCATCATTTTAATCGTATATTTATTGAATTAATACCAATAAACTGAAAATTCACAAAAACGTGGAAAAACGGCAAAATATTGCCTAATTCGATGATATTTGGTTTATATCACATAAAAGAAAAGGGGATGATAAACGTCAAAATATTGCTAAATTCGATGATTTTTAGTACGAAACAAAATGCAAGAAAACTTGCTTAAAATGCAATATTATGCGAAATTCTGAGATTTGAAGGCCAAATCACATATCGTGATACTACATGAAATAGTATCGAAGTTTTGGTAAAAATAAACATATTTACGTAATATCAAACTACATGAAAAACGTGAAAAAAGTCACTATTATACCAAATTTGAGGATTTTAACTTCAAATCACAGAGCGAGGTTTCGTATTAAGAAGATCCAAGAAAAGACATATGACAATGTTGTTTCCAATAAAAAATATGAAAATCAATGCGTTTTCATTAGAATTAACTAAAATGTTCCTGATTTTCCGTTTATATTACCGATGGAAGATGTTCACGTAAAACCGCTCTAATCCGGCTGAAACGTCGATATATGTAATTAGAACAGAACTTCTCTCCTTTTCAATATCTTACTCTGTATTTTAACGAGAAACAAATAGTTGTTTGCAAATGAAGTATTTAAGGTTAATTTCTAATCAATTATGTGTTTGCATCATTTTAATCGTATATTTATTGAATTAATACCAATAAACTGAAAATTCACAAAAACGTGGAAAAACGGCAAAATATTGCCTAATTCGATGATATTTGGTTTATATCACATAAAAGAAAAGGGGATGATAAACGTCAAAATATTGCTAAATTCGATGATTTTTAGTACGAAACAAAATGCAAGAAAACTTGCTTAAAATACAATATTATGCGAAATTCTGAGATTTGAAGGCCAAATCACATATCGTGATACTACATGAAATAGTATCGAAGTATTGGTAAAAATAAACATATTTACGTAATATCAAACTACATGAAAAACGTGAAAAAAGTCACTATTATACCAAATTTGAGGATTTAAACTTCGAATCATTAAGCGAGGTTTCGTATTATTTAGATCAAAGAAAAGACATATGACAGTGTTGTTTCCGATACAAATGATAAAAATCAATGTGTTTTCATTAGAGATAACTAAAATGTTCCTGAATTTCCGTTTATATTACCGTAGGAAGAAGTACACGTAAAACCGCTCTAATCCGGCTGAAACATCGATATATACAATAAAAACAGAACTTTTCCCTTTTTCAATATCTTACTCTGTATTTTAACGAGAAACAAATAGTTGATTGCAAATGAAGTATTTAAGGTTAATTTCTAATCAATTATGTGTTTGCATCATTTTTATCGTATATTTAATGAATTAATAACAATAAACTGAAAATTTACAAAAACGTGGAAAAACGGCAAAATATTGCCTAATTCGATTATATTTTGTTTAAATCACATAAACGAAAAGGGGATGATAAACGTCAAAATATTGCTAAATTAGATGATTTTTAGTACAAAACAAAATGCAAGAAACTTGCTTAAAAATGCAAAATTTGCAAAATTCTGTGATTTGTCGGGCAAATCACATATCGTGAGAAAACATGATGTAATATCGAAATAGTGGTAAAAATGAATATATTTACGTAAAATCACACTAAATGGAAAACGTGAAAAAGTCACTATTTTACCATATATGAGGATTTTACCTTCAAATCACAGAGCGAGGTTTCGTATTAAGAAGATCCAAGAAAAGACATATGACAATGTTGTTTCCAATTAAAATATGAAAAATCAATGCGTTTTCATTAGAATTAACTAAAATGTTCCTTATGTTCCGTTTATATTACCGATGGAAGATGTTCACGTAAAACCGCTCTAATCCGGCTGAAACGTCGATATATGCAATAAGAACAGAACTTCTCTCCTTTTCAATATCTTACTCTGTATTTTAACGAGAAACAAATAGTTGATAGCAAATGAAGTATTTAAGGTTAATTTCTAATCAATTATGTGTTTGCATCATTTTTATCGTATATTTAATGAATTAATAACAATAAACTGAAAATTTACAAAAACGTGGAAAAACGGCAAAATATTGCCTAATTCGATTATACTTTGTTTAAATCACATAAACGAAAAGGGGATGATAAACGTCAAAATATTGCTAAATTCGATGATTTTTAGTACGAAACAAAATGCAAGAAAACTTGCTTAAAATGCAATATTATGCGAAATTCTGAGATTTGAAGGCCAAATCACAAATCGTGATACTACATGAAATAGTATCGAAATATTGGTAAAAATTAATATATATACGTAACATCAAACTACATGAAAAACGTGAAAAAGTCACTATTATACCATATTTGAGGATTTTAACTTCAAATCACAGAGCGAGGTTTCGTATTAAGAAGATCCCAGAAAAGACATATGACAATGTTGTTTCCAATAAAAAATATGAAAATCAATGCGTTTTCATTAGAATTAACTAAAATGTTCCTGATTTTCCGTTTATATTACCGATGGAAGATGTTCACGTAAAACCGCTCTAATCCGGCTGAAACGTCGATATATGTAATAAGAACAGAACTTCTCTCCTTTTCAATATCTTACTCTGTATTCTAACGAGAAACAAATAGTTGTTTGCAAATGAAGTATTTAAGGTTAATTTCTAATCAATTATGTGTTTGCATCATTTTAATCGTATATTTATTGAATTAATACCAATAAACTGAAAATTCACAAAAACGTGGAAAAACGGCAAAATATTGCCTAATTCGATGATATTTGGTTTATATCACATAAAGGAAAAGGGGATGATAAACGTCAAAATATTGCTAAATTCGATGATTTTTAGTACGAAACAAAATGCAAGAAAACTTGCTTAAAATACAATATTATGCGAAATTCTGAGATTTGAAGGCCAAATCACATATCGTGATACTACATGAAATAGTATCGAAGTATTGGTAAAAATAAACATATTTACGTAATATCAAACTACATGAAAAACGTGAAAAAAGTCACTATTATACCAAATTTGAGGATTTAAACTTCGAATCATTAAGCGAGGTTTCGTATTATTTAGATCAAAGAAAAGACATATGACAATGTTGTTTCCGATACAAATGATAAAAATCAATGTGTTTTCATTAGAGATAACTAAAATGTTCCTGAATTTCCGTTTATATTACCGTAGGAAGAAGTACACGTAAAACCGCTCTAATCCGGCTGAAACGTCGATATATACAATAAAAACAGAACCTTTCCCTTTTTCAATATCTTACTCTGTATTTTAACGAGAAACAAATAGTTGACTGCAAATGAAGTATTTAAGGTTAATTTCTAATCAATTATGTGTTTGCATCATTTTTATCGTATATTTAATGAAATAATAACAATAAACTGAAAATTCACAAAAACGTGGAAAAACGGCAAAATATTGCCTAATTCGATTATATTTTGTTTAAATCACATAAACGAAAAGGGGATGATAAACGTCAAAATATTGCTAAATTAGATGATTTTTAGTACGAAACAAAATGCAAGAAAACTTGCTTAAAATGCAATATTATTCGAAATTCTGAGATTTGAAGGCCAAATCTCAAATCGTGATACTGCATGAAATAGTATCGAAATATTGGTAAAAATTAATATATATACGTAATATCAAACTACATGAAAAACGTGAAAAAAGTCACTATTATACCATATTTGAGGATTTTAACTTCAAATCACAGAGCGAGGTTTCGTATTAAGAAGATCCAAGAAAAGACATATGACAATGTTGTTTCCATTACAAATGATAAAAATCAATGCGTTTTCATTAGAATTAACTAAAATGTTCCTGATTTTCCGGTTATAATTCCGATGGAAGATGTTCACGTAAAACCGCTCTAATCCGGCTGAAACGTCGATATATGCAATAAAAACAGAACTTCTCTCCTTTTCAATATCTTACTCTGTATTTTAACGAGAAACAAATAGTTGTTTGCAAATGAAGTATTTAAGGTTAATTTCTAATCAATTATGTGTTTGCATCATTTTAATCGTATATTTATTGAATTAATACCAATAAACTGAAAATTCACAAAAACGTGGAAAAACGGCAAAATATTGCCTAATTCGATGATATTTGGTTTATATCACATAAAAGAAAAGGGGATGATAAACGTCAAAATATTGCTAAATTCGATGATTTTTAGTACGAAACAAAATGCAAGAAAACTTGCTTAAAATACAATATTATGCGAAATTCTGAGATTTGAAGGCCAAATCACATATCGTGATACTACATGAAATAGTATCGAAGTATTGGTAAAAATAAACATATTTACGTAATATCAAACTACATGAAAAACGTGAAAAAAGTCACTATTATACCAAGTTTGAGGATTTAAACTTCGAATCATTAAGCGAGGTTTCGTATTATTTAGATCAAAGAAAAGACATATGACAGTGTTGTTTCCGATACAAATGATAAAAATCAATGTGTTTTCATTAGAGATAACTAAAATGTTCCTGAATTTCCGTTTATATTACCGTAGGAAGAAGTACACGTAAAACCGCTCTAATCCGGCTGAAACGTCGATATATACAATAAAAACAGAACTTTTCCCTTTTTCAATATCTTACTCTGTATTTTAACGAGAAACAAATAGTTGATTGCAAATGAAGTATTTAAGGTTAATTTCTAATCAATTATGCGTTTGCATCATTTTTATCGTATATTTAATGAATTAATAACAATAAACTGAAAATTCACAAAAACGTGGAAAAACGGCAAAATATTGCCTAATTCGATTATATTTTGTTTAAATCACATAAACGAAAAGGGGATGATAAACGTCAAAATATTGCTAAATTAGATGATTTTTAGTACGAAACAAAATGCAAGAAAACTTGCTTAAAATGCAATATTATGCGAAATTCTGAGATTTGAAGGCCAAATCACATATCGTGATACTACATGAAATAGTATCGAAGTTTTGGTAAAAATAAACATATTTACGTAATATCAAACTACATGAAAAACGTGAAAAAAGTCACTATTATACCAAATTTGAGGATTTTAACTTCAAATCACAGAGCGAGGTTTCGTATTAAGAAGATCCAAGAAAAGACATATGACAATGTTGTTTCCATTACAAATGATAAAAATCAATGCGTTTTCATTAGAATTAACTAAAATGTTCCTGATTTTCCGTTTATAATTCCGATGGAAGATGTTCACGTAAAACCGCTCTAATCCGGCTAAAACGTCGATATATGTAATAAGAACAGAACTTCTCTCCTTTTCAATATCTTACTCTGTATTTTAACGAGAAACAAATAGTTGTTTGCAAATGAAGTATTTAAGGTTAATTTCTAATCAATTATGTGTTTGCATCATTTCTATCGTATATTTAATGAATTAATACCAATAAACTGAAAATTCACAAAAACGTAGAAAAACGGCAAAATATTGCCTAATTCGATGATATTTTGTTTAAATCACATAATGGAAAAGGGGATGATAAACGTCATAGTCACTAACTAACGCTAAATTCGATGATTTATAGTACAAAACAAAATGCAAGAAACTTGCTTAAAAATGCAAAATTTGCAATATTCTGTGATATGACGGCCAAATCACATATCGTGAGAAAACATGATGTAATATCGAAATATTGGTAAAAATGAATATATTTACGTAAAATCACACTAGATGGAAAACGTGAAAAAAGTCACTATTTTACCATATATGAGGATTTTATCTTGAAATCACAGAGCGAGGTTTCGTATTAAGAAGATCCCAGAAAAGACATATGACAATGTTGTTTCCAATAAAAAAAATGAAAATCAATGCGTTTTCATTAGAATTAACTAAAATGTTCCTGATTTTCCGTTTATATTACCGATGGAAGATGTTCACGTAAAACCACTCTAATCCGGCTGAAACGTCGATATATGTAATAAGAACAGAACTTCTCTCCTTTTCAATATCTTACTCTGTATTTTAACGAGAAACAAATAGTTGTTTGCAAATGAAGTATTTAAGGTTAATTTCTAATCAATTATGTGTTTGCATCATTTCTATCGTATATTTATTGAATTAATACCAATAAACTGAAAATTCACAAAAACGTGGAAAAACGGCAAAATATTGCCTAATTCGATGATATTTGGTTTATATCACATAAAAGAAAAGGGGATGATAAACGTCAAAATATTGCTAAATTCGATGATTTTTAGTACGAAACAAAATGCAAGAAAACTTGCTTAAAATGCAATATTATGCGAAATTCTGAGATTTGAAGGCCAAATCACATATCGTGATACTACATGAAATAGTATCGAAGTTTTGGTAAAAATAAACATATTTACGTAATATCAAACTACATGAAAAACGTGAAAAAAGTCACTATTATACCAAATTTGAGGATTTTAACTTCAAATCACAGAGCGAGGTTTCGTATTAAGAAGATCCCAGAAAAGACATATGACAATGTTGTTTCCAATAAAAAATATGAAAATCAATGCGTTTTCATTAGAATTAACTAAAATGTTCCTGATTTTCCGTTTATATTACCGATGGAAGATGTTCACGTAAAACCGCTCTAATCCGGCTGAAACGTCGATATATGTAATAAGAACAGAACTTCTCTCCTTTTCAATATCTTACTCTGTATTCTAACGAGAAACAAATAGTTGTTTGCAAATGAAGTATTTAAGGTTAATTTCTAATCAATTATGTGTTTGCATCATTTTAATCGTATATTTATTGAATTAATACCAATAAACTGAAAATTCACAAAAACGTGGAAAAACGGCAAAATATTGCCTAATTCGATGATATTTGGTTTATATCACATAAAGGAAAAGGGGATGATAAACGTCAAAATATTGCTAAATTCGATGATTTTTAGTACGAAACAAAATGCAAGAAAACTTGCTTAAAATACAATATTATGCGAAATTCTGAGATTTGAAGGCCAAATCACATATCGTGATACTACATGAAATAGTATCGAAGTATTGGTAAAAATAAACATATTTACGTAATATCAAACTACATGAAAAACGTGAAAAAAGTCACTATTATACCAAATTTGAGGATTTAAACTTCGAATCATTAAGCGAGGTTTCGTATTATTTAGATCAAAGAAAAGACATATGACAATGTTGTTTCCGATACAAATGATAAAAATCAATGTGTTTTCATTAGAGATAACTAAAATGTTCCTGAATTTCCGTTTATATTACCGTAGGAAGAAGTACACGTAAAACCGCTCTAATCCGGCTGAAACGTCGATATATACAATAAAAACAGAACCTTTCCCTTTTTCAATATCTTACTCTGTATTTTAACGAGAAACAAATAGTTGACTGCAAATGAAGTATTTAAGGTTAATTTCTAATCAATTATGTGTTTGCATCATTTTTATCGTATATTTAATGAAATAATAACAATAAACTGAAAATTCACAAAAACGTGGAAAAACGGCAAAATATTGCCTAATTCGATTATATTTTGTTTAAATCACATAAACGAAAAGGGGATGATAAACGTCAAAATATTGCTAAATTAGATGATTTTTAGTACGAAACAAAATGCAAGAAAACTTGCTTAAAATGCAATATTATTCGAAATTCTGAGATTTGAAGGCCAAATCTCAAATCGTGATACTGCATGAAATAGTATCGAAATATTGGTAAAAATTAATATATATACGTAATATCAAACTACATGAAAAACGTGAAAAAAGTCACTATTATACCATATTTGAGGATTTTAACTTCAAATCACAGAGCGAGGTTTCGTATTAAGAAGATCCAAGAAAAGACATATGACAATGTTGTTTCCATTACAAATGATAAAAATCAATGCGTTTTCATTAGAATTAACTAAAATGTTCCTGATTTTCCGTTTATAATTCCGATGGAAGATGTTCACGTAAAACCGCTCTAATCCGGCTGAAACGTCGATATATGCAATAAAAACAGAACTTCTCTCCTTTTCAATATCTTACTCTGTATTTTAACGAGAAACAAATAGTTGTTTGCAAATGAAGTATTTAAGGTTAATTTCTAATCAATTATGTGTTTGCATCATTTTAATCGTATATTTATTGAATTAATACCAATAAACTGAAAATTCACAAAAACGTGGAAAAACGGCAAAATATTGCCTAATTCGATGATATTTGGTTTATATCACATAAAAGAAAAGGGGATGATAAACGTCAAAATATTGCTAAATTCGATGATTTTTAGTACGAAACAAAATGCAAGAAAACTTGCTTAAAATGCAATATTATGCGAAATTCTGAGATTTGAAGGCCAAATCACATATCGTGATACTACATGAAATAGTATCGAAGTTTTGGTAAAAATAAACATATTTACGTAATATCAAACTACATGAAAAACGTGAAAAAAGTCACTATTATACCAAATTTGAGGATTTTAACTTCAAATCACAGAGCGAGGTTTCGTATTAAGAAGATCCAAGAAAAGACATATGACAATGTTGTTTCCAATAAAAAATATGAAAATCAATGCGTTTTCATTAGAATTAACTAAAATGTTCCTGATTTTCCGTTTATATTATCGATGGAAGATGTTCACGTAAAACCGCTCTAATCCGGCTGAAACGTCGATATATGTAATTAGAACAGAACTTCTCTCCTTTTCAATATCTTACTCTGTATTTTAACGAGAAACAAATAGTTGTTTGCAAATGAAGTATTTAAGGTTAATTTCTAATCAATTATGTGTTTGCATCATTTTAATCGTATATTTATTGAATTAATACCAATAAACTGAAAATTCACAAAAACGTGGAAAAACGGCAAAATATTGCCTAATTCGATGATATTTGGTTTATATCACATAAAAGAAAAGGGGATGATAAACGTCAAAATATTGCTAAATTCGATGATTTTTAGTACGAAACAAAATGCAAGAAAACTTGCTTAAAATACAATATTATGCGAAATTCTGAGATTTGAAGGCCAAATCACATATCGTGATACTACATGAAATAGTATCGAAGTATTGGTAAAAATAAACATATTTACGTAATATCAAACTACATGAAAAACGTGAAAAAAGTCACTATTATACCAAATTTGAGGATTTAAACTTCGAATCATTAAGCGAGGTTTCGTATTATTTAGATCAAAGAAAAGACATATGACAGTGTTGTTTCCGATACAAATGATAAAAATCAATGTGTTTTCATTAGAGATAACTAAAATGTTCCTGAATTTCCGTTTATATTACCGTAGGAAGAAGTACACGTAAAACCGCTCTAATCCGGCTGAAACATCGATATATACAATAAAAACAGAACTTTTCCCTTTTTCAATATCTTACTCTGTATTTTAACGAGAAACAAATAGTTGATTGCAAATGAAGTATTTAAGGTTAATTTCTAATCAATTATGTGTTTGCATCATTTTTATCGTATATTTAATGAATTAATAACAATAAACTGAAAATTTACAAAAACGTGGAAAAACGGCAAAATATTGCCTAATTCGATTATATTTTGTTTAAATCACATAAACGAAAAGGGGATGATAAACGTCAAAATATTGCTAAATTAGATGATTTTTAGTACAAAACAAAATGCAAGAAACTTGCTTAAAAATGCAAAATTTGCAAAATTCTGTGATTTGTCGGGCAAATCACATATCGTGAGAAAACATGATGTAATATCGAAATAGTGGTAAAAATGAATATATTTACGTAAAATCACACTAAATGGAAAACGTGAAAAAGTCACTATTTTACCATATATGAGGATTTTACCTTCAAATCACAGAGCGAGGTTTCGTATTAAGAAGATCCAAGAAAAGACATATGACAATGTTGTTTCCAATTAAAATATGAAAAATCAATGCGTTTTCATTAGAATTAACTAAAATGTTCCTTATGTTCCGTTTATATTACCGATGGAAGATGTTCACGTAAAACCGCTCTAATCCGGCTGAAACGTCGATATATGCAATAAGAACAGAACTTCTCTCCTTTTCAATATCTTACTCTGTATTTTAACGAGAAACAAATAGTTGATAGCAAATGAAGTATTTAAGGTTAATTTCTAATCAATTATGTGTTTGCATCATTTTTATCGTATATTTAATGAATTAATAACAATAAACTGAAAATTTACAAAAACGTGGAAAAACGGCAAAATATTGCCTAATTCGATTATACTTTGTTTAAATCACATAAACGAAAAGGGGATGATAAACGTCAAAATATTGCTAAATTCGATGATTTTTAGTACGAAACAAAATGCAAGAAAACTTGCTTAAAATGCAATATTATGCGAAATTCTGAGATTTGAAGGCCAAATCACAAATCGTGATACTACATGAAATAGTATCGAAATATTGGTAAAAATTAATATATATACGTAACATCAAACTACATGAAAAACGTGAAAAAGTCACTATTATACCATATTTGAGGATTTTAACTTCAAATCACAGAGCGAGGTTTCGTATTAAGAAGATCCAAGAAAAGACATATGACAATGTTGTTTCCAATACAAATGATAAAAATCAATGTGTTTTCATTGGAATTAACTAAATGTTCCTGATTTTCCGTTTATATTACCGATGGAAGATGTACACGTAAAACCGCTCTATTCCGGCTGAAACGTCGATATATGCAATAAAAACCGAACTTCTCCCCTTTTCAATATCTTACTCAGTATTTTAACGAGAAACAAATAGATGATTGAAAATGAAGTATTTAAGGTTATTATCTAATCAATTATGTGTAATCCAATATGTGTAATAATCTAATCAATTATTATCTAATCAATTATGTGCACTGAAAAATCAGTGCTTTTTCATTAGAATTAACTAAAATGTTCCTGATTTTCCGTTTAAATTACCGATGGAAGATGTACACGCAAAACCGCTCTAATCCGGGTGAAACCTCGATATATGCAATAAAAACAGAACTTCTCCCCTTTTCATTATCCTACTCTGTATTTTAACGAGAAACAAATAGTTGATTGAAAATGACGTATTTAAGGTTAATTTCTAATCAATTATGTGCTTGTATCATTTTTATCGTATATTTAATTAATTATTACCAATAAACTGAAAATTCACAAAAACGTGGAAAAACGGCAAAATATTGCCTAATTTGATTATATTTTGTTTAAATTACATAGAGGAAAAGGGGATGATAAACGTCAAAATATTGCTAAATTCGATGATTTTTAGTACGAAACAAAATGCAAGAAAACTTGCTTAAAATGCAATATTATGCGAAATTCTGAGATTTGAAGGCCAAATCACATATCGTGATACTACATGAAATAGTATCGAAATATTGGTAAAAATGAATATATATACGTAAAATCAAACTACATGAAAAACGTGAAAAAAGTCACTATTATACCAAATTTGAGGATTTAAACTTCGAATCATTAAGCGAGGTTTCGTATTATTTAGATCAAAGAAAAGACATATGACAATGTTGTTTCCGATACAAATGATAAAAATCAATGTGTTTTCATTAGAGATAACTAAAATGTTCCTGAATTTCCGTTTATATTACCGATGGAAGAATTACACGTAAAACCCCTCTAATCCGGCTGAAACGTCGATATATGCAATAAAAACAGAACTTTTCCTCTTTTCAATATCTTACTCTGTATTTTAACGAGAAACAAATAGTTGATTGCAAATGAAGTATTTAATGTTAATTTCTAATCAAATATGTGTTTGCATCATTTTTATCGTATATTTAATGAATTAATAACATTAAACTGAAAATTCACAAAAACGTGGAAAAACGGCAAAATATTACCTAATTCGATTATATTTTGTTTATATCACATAAACGAAAAGGGGATGATAAACGTCAAAATATTGCTAAATTAGATGATTTTTAGTACGAAACAAAATGCAAGAAAACTTGCTTAAAATGCAATATTATTCGAAATTCTGAGATTTGAAGGCCAAATCACAAATCGTGATACTACATGAAATAGTATGGAAATATTGGTAAAAATTTATATATATACGTAATATCAAACTACATGAAAAACGTGAAAAAAGTCACTATTATACCATATTTGAGGATTTTAACTTCGAATCACAGAGCGAGGTTTCGTATTATTTAGATCAAAGAAAAGACATATGACAATGTTGTTTCCGATACGAATGATAAAAATCAATGCGTTTTCATTAGAATTAACTAAAATGTTCCTGATTTTCCGTTTATAATTCCGATGGAAGATGTTCAGGTAAACCGCTCCAATCAGGCTGAAACGTCGATACATGCAATAAAAACAGAACTTCTCTCCTTTTCAATATCTTACTCTGTATTTTAACGAGAAACAAATAGTTATTTGCAAATGAAGTATTTAAGGTTAATTTCTAATCAATTATGTGTTTGCATCATTTTAATCGTATATTTATTGAATTAATACCAATAAACTGAAAATTCACAAAAACGTGGAAAAACGGCAAAATATTGCCTAATTCGATGATATTTTGTTTATATCACACAAAGGAAAAGGGGATGATAAACGTCAAAATATTGCTAAATTCGATGATTTTTAGTACGAAACAAAATGCAAGAAAACTTGCTTAAAATGCAATATTATGCGAAATTCTGAGATTTGAAGGCCAAATCACATATCGTGATACAACATGAAATAGTATCGAAGTATTGGTAAAAATAAACATATTTACGTAATATCAAACTACAAAAAAACGTGAAAAAAGTCACTATTATACCAATTTTGAGGATTTTAACTTCGAATCATTGAGCGAGGTTTCGTATTAAGAAGATCCAAGAAAAGGCATATGACAATGTTGTTTCCAATACAAATGACAAAAATCAATGTGTTTTCATTGGAATTAACTAAATGTTCCTGATTTTCCGTTTATATTACCGATGGAAGATGTACACGTAAAACCGCTCTATTCCGGCTGAAACGTCGATATATTCAATAAAAACCGAACTTCTCCCCTTTTCAATATCTTACTCAGTATTTTAACGAGAAACAAATAGATGATTGAAAATGAAGTATTTATGGTTATTATCTAATCAATTATGTGTTTGCATCATTTTTATCGTATATTTAATGAATTAATACCAATAAACTGAAAATTCACAAAAACGCAGAAAAAGGCAAAATATTGCCAAATTCGATGATATTTTGTTTAAATCACATAAAGGAAAAGGGGATGATAAACGTCATAGTCACTAACTAACGCTAAATTCGATGATTTTTAGTACAAAACAAAATGCAAGAAACTTGCTTAAAAATGCAAAATTTGCAAAATTCTGTGATATGACGGCCAAATCACATATCGTGAGAAAACATGATGTAATATCGAAATATTGATAAAAATGAATATATTTACGTAAAATCACACTACATGGAAAACGTGAAAAAAGTCACTATTTTACCATATATGAGGATTTTATCTTCAAATCACAGAGCGAGGTTTCGTATTAAGAAGATCCAAGAAAAGACATATGACAATGTTGTTTCCATTACAAATGATAAAAATCAATGCGTTTTCATTAGAATTAACTAAAATGTTCCTGATTTTCCGTTTATAATTCCGATGGAAGATGTTCAGGTAAACCGCTCCAATCAGGCTGAAACGTCGATACATGCAATAAAAACAGAACTTCTCTCCTTTTCAATATCTTACTCTGTATTTTAACGAGAAACAAATAGTTATTTGCAAATGAAGTATTTAAGGTTAATTTCTAATCAATTATGTGTTTGCATCATTTTAATCGTATATTTATTGAATTAATACCAATAAACTGAAAATTCACAAAAACGTGGAAAAACGGCAAAATATTGCCTAATTCGATGATATTTTGTTTATATCACACAAAGGAAAAGGGGATGATAAACGTCAAAATATTGCTAAATTCGATGATTTTTCAATGTGAAAACACATTGAAAAATCAATGTGTTTTCATTGGAATTAACTAAATGTTCCTGATTTTCCGTTTATATTACCGATGGAAGATGTACACGTAAAACCGCTCTATTCCGGCTGAAACGTCGATATATGCAATAAAAACCGAACTTCTCCCCTTTTCAATATCTTACTCAGTATTTTAACGAGAAACAAATAGATGATTGAAAATGAAGTATTTAAGGTTATTATCTAATCAATTATGTGTTTGCATCATTTTTATCGTATATTTAATGAATTAATACCAATAAACTGAAAATTCACAAAAACGCAGAAAAAGGCAAAATATTGCCTAATTCGATGATATTTTGTTTAAATCACATAAAGGAAAAGGGGATGATAAACGTCATAGTCACTAACTAACGCTAAATTCGATGATTTTTAGTACAAAACAAAATGCAAGAAACTTGCTTAAAAATGCAAAATTTGCAAAATTCTGTGATATGACGGCCAAATCACATATCGTGAGAAAACATGATGTAATATCGAAATATTGATAAAAATGAATATATTTACGTAAAATCACACTAGATGGAAAACGTGAAAAAAGTCACTATTTTACCATATATGAGGATTTTATCTTCAAATCACAGAGCGAGGTTTCGTATTAAGAAGATCCAAGAAAAGACATATGACAATGTTGTTTCCAATAAAAAATATGAAAATCAATGCGTTTTCATTAGAATTAACTAAAATGTTCCTGATTTTCCGTTTATATTACCGATGGAAGATGTTCACGTAAAACCGCTCTAATCCGGCTGAAACGTCGACATATGCAATATGAACAGAACTTCTCTCCTTTTCAATATCTTACTCTGTATTTTAACGAGAAACAAATAGTTGATAGCAAATGAAGTATTTAAGGTTAATTTCTAATCAATTATGTGTTTGCATCCTTTTTATCGTATATTTAATGAATTTATAACAATAAACTGAAAATTCACAAAAACGTGGAAAAACGGCAAAATATTGCCTAATTCGATTATACTTTGTTTAAATCACATAAACGAAAAGGGGATGATAAACGTCAAAATATTGCTAAATTCGATGATTTTTAGTACGAAACAAAATGCAAGAAAACTTGCTTAAAATGCAATATTATGCGAAATTCTGAGATTTAAAGGCCAAATCACAAATCGTGATACTACATGAAATAGTATCGAAATATTGGTAAAAATTAATATATATACGTAATATCAAACTACATGAAAAACGTGAAAAATGTCACTATTATACCAAATTTGAGGATTTTAACTTCAAATCACAGAGCGAGGTTTCGTATTAAGAAGATCCAAGAAAAGACATATGACAATGTTGTTTCCATTACAAATGATAAAAATCAATGCGTTTTCATTAGAATTAACTAAAATGTTCCTGATTTTCCGTTTATATTACCGATGGAAGATGTTCACGTAAAACCGCTCTAATCTGGCTGAAACGTCGATATATGTAATAAGAACAGAACTTCTCTCCTTTTAAATATCTTACTCTGTATTTTAACGAGAAACAAATAGTTGTTTGCAAATGAAGTATTTAAGGTTAATTTCTAATCAATTATGTGTTTGCATCATTTTAATCGTATATTTATTGAATTAATACCAATAAACTGAAAATTCACAAAATCGTGGAAAAACGGCAAAATATTGCCTAACTCGATGATATTTTGTTTATATCACATAAAGGAAAAGGGGATGATAAACGTCAAAATATTGCTAAATTCGATGATTTTTAGTACGAAACAAAATGCAAGAAAACTTGCTTAAAATGCAATATTATGCGAAATTCTGAGATTTGAAGGCCAAATCACATATCGTGATACTACATGAAATAGTATCGAAGTATTGGTAAAAATAAACATATTTACGTAACATCAAACTACATGAAAAACGTGAAAAAAGTCACTATTATACCAAATTTGAGGATTTTAACTTTGAATCATTGAGCGAGGTTTCGTATTAAGAAGATCCAAGAAAAGACATATGACAATGTTGTTTCCAATACAAATGATAAAAATCAATGTGTTTTCATTGGAATTAACTAAATGTTCCTGATTTTCCGTTTATATTACCGATGGAAGATGTACACGTAAAACCGCTCTATTCCGGCTGAAACGTCGATATATGCAATAAAAACCGAACTTCTCCCCTTTTCAATATCTTACTCAGTATTTTAACGAGAAACAAATAGATGATTGAAAATGAAGTATTTAAGGTTATTATCTAATCAATTATGTGTAATCTAATATGTGTAATAATCTAATCAATTATTATCTAATCAATTATGTGCACTGAAAAATCAGTTATTTTTCATTAGAATTAACTAAAATGTTCCTGATTTTCCGTTTATATTACCGATGGAAGATGTACACGCAAAACCGCTCTAATCCGGGTGAAACCTCGATATATGCAATAAAAACAGAACTTCTCCCCTTTTCATTATCTTACTCTGTATTTTAACGAGAAACAAATAGTTGATTGAAAATGACGTATTTAAGGTTAATTTCTAATCAATTATGTGCTTGTATCATTTTTATCGTATATTTAATTAATTATTACCAATGAACTGAAAATTCACAAAAACGTGGAAAAACGGCAAAATATTGCCTAATTCGATGATATTTTGTTTAAATCACATAGAGGAAAAGGGGATGATAAACGTCAAAATATTGCTAAATTCGATGATTTTTAGTACGAAACAAAATGCAAGAAAACTTGCTTAAAATGCAATATTATGCGAAATTCTGAGATTTGAAGGCCAAATCACATATCGTGATACTACATGAAATAGTATCGAAATATTGGTAAAAATGAATATATATACGTAAAATCAAACTACATGAAAAACGTGAAAAAGTCACTATTATACCAAATTTGAGGATTTAAACTTCGAATCATTAAGCGAGGTTTCGTATTATTTAGATAAAAAAAAAGACATATGACAATGTTGTTTCCGATACAAATGATAAAAATCAATGTGTTTTCATTAGAGATAACTAAAATGTTCCTGAATTTCCGTTTATATTACCGATGGAAGAAGTACACGTAAAACCGCTCTAATCCGGCTGAAACGTCGATATATGCAATAAAAACAGAACTTTTCCCCTTTTCAATATCTTACTCAGTATTTTAACGAGAAACAAATAGATGATTGAAAATGAAGTATTTAAGGTTATTATCTAATCAATTATGTGCTTGCATCATTTTAATCGTATATTTATTGAATTAATACCAATAAACTGAAAATTCACAAAATGTGGGAACCGACCTGTGAGATTTATATTTATTTAATTTATATGAATTTATATTTACGTTAATTTATATACTTCGATAGCAATTTGTATAATGATAAGTGGACTGTATTTCTGCAATAATCTCTTAATCTCACAAATCGATCCTCTACACATTAGGGGGGGTTTATATTTAATATATATGCAGCCAATCAAACTACAGTAATAGACTACATACTATTAAACATTGATGAGGTTCCTTATCTTATAGTACAGCAGGTTAGTCCACCAGGTATAACTAGGGTGTAGACACCAAATTATCCTCTTTGAGGTAGCTTCCATATCACCCAGTAACTGGTGCACAAATCTTCCTTCCTCGTCTTGACCTGTCAAAAGTGCGCTAGCTGTGAAGCCAGAATCCTATATATGACAAGTATTTCAGAGAAACTGTACATGGAACATTGAAGACCTGGCTTAATTACCTTTAGTTTGAGGCTTCCACGTGATCTAACCGGGTCACCCTATATCCTGACATTAATGGCCATAAATGAATGATAAACGGGTTTCGGATAGACTTAACTTGAATTGTAGACATCGTGTTGGAGATGGTACCTTTGGTTTCCATAACACTACGTCCAAGTAAATTTAACAGGAGCCGTATTTGCTCCCGTGTGCCTCTGGTCTCGTATACACAATGGCTGTTTAACACTCCATACTATTGACGTTACTGGCCGACATTGTCCAGAATGATAGGAGCTAAATTTGCTCCACACGTCTCGGAGGTGACACAACAATGGCTCCCTCCTTCCTCCCTCTCACGCCTGGCCTACTTTGTCCAGATTTCAGAAAGTGATAGAAGGGTCACATTTACTCTACTTTAATATTGATAATTAAGTTAATTTATATAAGATGTTTTTATGATGGTAAAGTCCAAAGACTAATGTATTTAAGAATAACTCCCACCATAATAGGTGGTGAATTATAATAGTATGTGGTGATGATATCCCGTTTTCTTTAGATGGTAATTCCACTACAAGTTACGTTTTCTATGGGTAACTTGTTGGTAATACAGCAGCAAATATTATCTGTCTGTATGATATATTAAATGGTGTCGGATTTTCCGACACAAAAACGTGGAAAAACGGCAAAATATTGCCTAATTCGATGATATTTGGTTTATATCACATAAAAGAAAAGGGATTGATAAACGTCAAAATATTGCTAAATTCGATGATTTTTAGTACGAAACAAAATGCAAGAAAACTTGCTTAAAATACAATATTATGCGAATTTCTGAGATTTGAAGGCCAAATCACATATCGTGATACTACATGAAATAGTATCGAAGTATTGGTAAAAATAAACATATTTACGTAATATCAAACTACATGAAAAACGTGAAAAAGTCACTATTATACCAAATTTGAGGATTTAAACTTCGAATCATTAAGCGAGGTTTCGTATTATTTAGATCAAAGAAAAGACATATGACAGTGTTGTTTCCGATACAAATGATAAAAATCAATGTGTTTTCATTAGAGATAACTAAAATGTTCCTGAATTTCCGTTTATATTACCGTAGGAAGAAGTACACGTAAAACCGCTCTAATCCGGCTGAAACGTCGATATATACAATAAAAACAGAACTTTTCCCTTTTTCAATATCTTACTCTGTATTTTAACGAGAAACAAATAGTTGATTGCAAATGAAGTATTTAAGGTTAATTTCTAATCAATTATGTGTTTGCATCATTTTTATCGTATATTTAATGAATTAATACCAATAAACTGAAAATTCACAAAAACGTGGAAAAACGGCAAAATATTGCCTAATTCGATTATATTTTGTTTAAATCACATAAACGAAAAGGGGATGATAAACGTCAAAATATTGCTAAATTAGATGATTTTTAGTACGAAACAAAATGCAAGAAAACTTGCTTAAAATGCAATATTATGCGAAATTCTGAGATTTGAAGGCCAAATCACATATCGTGATACTACATGAAATAGTATCGAAGTTTTGGTAAAAATAAACATATTTACGTAATATCAAACTACATGAAAAACGTGAAAAAAGTCACTATTATACCAAATTTGAGGATTTTAACTTCAAATCACAGAGCGAGGTTTCGTATTAAGAAGATCCAAGAAAAGACATATGACAATGTTGTTTCCAATAAAAAATATGAAAATCAATGCGTTTTCATTAGAATTAACTAAAATGTTCCTGATTTTCCGTTTATTTTACCGATGGAAGATGTTCACGTAAAACCGCTCTAATCCGGCTGAAACGTCGATATATGTAATAAGAACAGAACTTCTCTCCTTTTCAATATCTTACTCTGTATTTTAACGAGAAACAAATAGTTGTTTGCAAATGAAGTATTTAAGGTTAATTTCTAATCAATTATGTGTTTGCATCATTTTAATCGTATATTTATTGAATTAATACCAATAAACTGAAAATTCACAAAAACGTGGAAAAACGGCAAAATATTGCCTAATTCGATGATATTTGGTTTATATCACATAAAAGAAAAGGGGATGATAAACGTCAAAATATTGCTAAATTCGATGATTTTTAGTACGAAACAAAATGCAAGAAAACTTGCTTAAAATGCAATATTATGCGAAATTCTGAGATTTGAAGGCCAAATCACATATCGTGATACTACATGAAATAGTATCGAAATATTGGTAAAAATGAATATATATACGTAAAATCAAACTACATGAAAAACGTGAAAAAAGTCACTATTATACCAAATTTGAGGATTTAAACTTCGAATCATTAAGCGAGGTTTCGTATTATTTAGATCAAAGAAAAGACATATGACAATGTTGTTTCCGATACAAATGATAAAAATCAATGTGTTTTCATTAGAGATAACTAAAATGTTCCTGAATTTCCGTTTATATTACCGATGGAAGAATTACACGTAAAACCCCTCTAATCCGGCTGAAACGTCGATATATGCAATAAAAACAGAACTTTTCCTCTTTTCAATATCTTACTCTGTATTTTAACGAGAAACAAATAGTTGATTGCAAATGAAGTATTTAAGGTTAATTTCTAATCAAATATGTGTTTGCATCATTTTTATCGTATATTTAATGAATTAATAACATTAAACTGAAAATTCACAAAAACGTGGAAAAACGGCAAAATATTACCTAATTCGATTATATTTTGTTTATATCACATAAACGAAAAGGGGATGATAAACGTCAAAATATTGCTAAATTAGATGATTTTTAGTACGAAACAAAATGCAAGAAAACTTGCTTAAAATGCAATATTATTCGAAATTCTGAGATTTGAAGGCCAAATCACAAATCGTGATACTACATGAAATAGTATGCAAATATTGGTAAAAATTTATATATATACGTAATATCAAACTACATGAAAAACGTGAAAAAAGTCACTATTATACCATATTTGAGGATTTTAACTTCGAATCACAGAGCGAGGTTTCGTATTATTTAGATCAAAGAAAAGACATATGACAATGTTGTTTCCAATAAAAAATATGAAAATCAATGCGTTTTCATTAGAATTAACTAAAATGTTCCTGATTTTCCGTTTATTTTACCGATGGAAGATGTTCACGTAAAACCGCTCTAATCCGGCTGAAACGTCGATATATGTAATAAGAACAGAACTTCTCTCCTTTTCAATATCTTACTCTGTATTTTAACGAGAAACAAATAGTTGTTTGCAAATGAAGTATTTAAGGTTAATTTCTAATCAATTATGTGTTTGCATCATTTTAATCGTATATTTATTGAATTAATACCAATAAACTGAAAATTCACAAAAACGTGGAAAAACGGCAAAATATTGCCTAATTCGATGATATTTGGTTTATATCACATAAAAGAAAAGGGGATGATAAACGTCAAAATATTGCTAAATTCGATGATTTTTAGTACGAAACAAAATGCAAGAAAACTTGCTTAAAATACAATATTATGCGAAATTCTGAGATTTGAAGGCCAAATCACATATCGTGATACTACATGAAATAGTATCGAAGTATTGGTAAAAATAAACATATTTACGTAATATCAAACTACATGAAAAACGTGAAAAAAGTCACTATTATACCAAATTTGAGGATTTAAACTTCGAATCATTAAGCGAGGTTTCGTATTATTTAGATCAAAGAAAAGACATATGACAGTGTTGTTTCCGATACAAATGATAAAAATCAATGTGTTTTCATTAGAGATAACTAAAATGTTCCTGAATTTCCGTTTATATTACCGTAGGAAGAAGTACACGTAAAACCGCTCTAATCCGGCTGAAACGTCGATATATACAATAAAAACAGAACTTTTCCCTTTTTCAATATCTTACTCTGTATTTTAACGAGAAACAAATAGTTGATTGCAAATGAAGTATTTAAGGTTAATTTCTAATCAATTATGTGTTTGCATCATTTTTATCGTATATTTAATGAATTAATAACAATAAACTGAAAATTCACAAAAACGTGGAAAAACGGCAAAATATTGCCTAATTCGATTATATTTTGTTTAAATCACATAAACGAAAAGGGGATGATAAACGTCAAAATATTGCTAAATTAGATGATTTTTAGTACGAAACAAAATGCAAGAAAACTTGCTTAAAATGCAATGTTATGCGAAATTCTGAGATTTGAAGGCCAAATCACATATCGTGATACTACATGAAATAGTATCGAAGTTTTGGTAAAAATAAACATATTTACGTAATATCAAACTACATGAAAAACGTGAAAAAAGTCACTATTATACCAAATTTGAGGATTTTAACTTCAAATCACAGAGCGAGGTTTCGTATTAAGAAGATCCAAGAAAAGACATATGACAATGTTGTTTCCAATAAAAAATATGAAAATCAATGCGTTTTCATTAGAATTAACTAAAATGTTCCTGATTTTCCGTTTATATTACCGATGGAAGATGTTCACGTAAAACCGCTCTAATCCGGGTGAAACCTCGATATATGCAATAAAAACAGAACTTCTCCCCTTTTCATTATCCTACTCTGTATTTTAACGAGAAACAAATAGTTGATTGAAAATGACGTATTTAAGGTTAATTTCTAATCAATTATGTGCTTGTATCATTTTTATCGTATATTTAATTAATTATTACCAATGAACTGAAAATTCACAAAAACGTGGAAAAACGGCAAAATATTGCCTAATTTGATTATATTTTGTTTAAATTACATAGAGGAAAAGGGGAAGATAAACGTCAAAATATTGCTAAATTCGATGATTTTTAGTACGAAACAAAATGCAAGAAAACTTGCTTAAAATGCAATATTATGCGAAATTCTGAGATTTGAAGGCCAAATCACATATCGTGATACTACATGAAATAGTATCGAAATATTGGTAAAAATGAATATATATACGTAAAATCAAACTACATGAAAAACGTGAAAAAAGTCACTATTATACCAAATTTGAGGATTTAAACTTCGAATCATTAAGCGAGGTTTCGTATTATTTAGATCAAAGAAAAGACATATGACAATGTTGTTTCCGATACAAATGATAAAAATCAATGTGTTTTCATTAGAGATAACTAAAATGTTCCTGAATTTCCGTTTATATTACCGATGGAAGAATTACACGTAAAACCCCTCTAATCCGGCTGAAACGTCGATATATGCAATAAAAACAGAACTTTTCCTCTTTTCAATATCTTACTCTGTATTTTAACGAGAAACAAATAGTTGATTGCAAATGAAGTATTTAAGGTTAATTTCTAATCAAATATGTGTTTGCATCATTTTTATCGTATATTTAATGAATTAATAACATTAAACTGAAAATTCACAAAAACGTGGAAAAACGGCAAAATATTACCTAATTCGATTATATTTTGTTTATATCACATAAACGAAAAGGGGATGATAAACGTCAAAATATTGCTAAATTAGATGATTTTTAGTACGAAACAAAATGCAAGAAAACTTGCTTAAAATGCAATATTATTCGAAATTCTGAGATTTGAAGGCCAAATCACAAATCGTGATACTACATGAAATAGTATGCAAATATTGGTAAAAATTTATATATATACGTAATATCAAACTACATGAAAAACGTGAAAAAAGTCACTATTATACCATATTTGAGGATTTTAACTTCGAATCACAGAGCGAGGTTTCGTATTATTTAGATCAAAGAAAAGACATATGACAATGTTGTTTCCGATACGAATGATAAAAATCAATGCGTTTTCATTAGAATTAACTAAAATGTTCCTGATTTTCCGTTTATAATTCCGATGGAAGATGTTCAGGTAAACCGCTCCAATCAGGCTGAAACGTCGATACATGCAATAAAAACAGAACTTCTCTCCTTTTCAATATCTTACTCTGTATTTTAACGAGAAACAAATAGTTATTTGCAAATGAAGTATTTAAGGTTAATTTCTAATCAATTATGTGTTTGCATCATTTTAATCGTATATTTATTGAATTAATACCAATAAACTGAAAATTCACAAAAACGTGGAAAAACGGCAAAATATTGCCTAATTCGATGATATTTTGTTTATATCACACAAAGGAAAAGGGGATGATAAACGTCAAAATATTGCTAAATTCGATGATTTTTAGTACGAAACAAAATGCAAGAAAACTTGCTTAAAATGCAATATTATGCGAAATTCTGAGATTTGAAGGCCAAATCACATATCGTGATACAACATGAAATAGTATCGAAGTATTGGTAAAAATAAACATATTTACGTAATATCAAACTACAAAAAAACGTGAAAAAAGTCACTATTATACCAATTTTGAGGATTTTAACTTTGAATCATTGAGCGAGGTTTCGTATTAAGAAGATCCAAGAAAAGGCATATGACAATGTTGTTTCCAATACAAATGACAAAAATCAATGTGTTTTCATTGGAATTAACTAAATGTTCCTGATTTTCCGTTTATATTACCGATGGAAGATGTACACGTAAAACCGCTCTATTCCGGCTGAAACGTCGATATATTCAATAAAAACCGAACTTCTCCCCTTTTCAATATCTTACTCAGTATTTTAACGAGAAACAAATAGATGATTGAAAATGAAGTATTTATGGTTATTATCTAATCAATTATGTGTTTGCATCATTTTTATCGTATATTTAATGAATTAATACCAATAAACTGAAAATTCACAAAAACGCAGAAAAAGGCAAAATATTGCCTTATTCGATGATATTTTGTTTAAATCACATAAAGGAAAAGGGGATGATAAACGTCATAGTCACTAACTAACGCTAAATTCGATGATTTTTAGTACAAAACAAAATGCAAGAAACTTGCTTAAAAATGCAAAATTTGCAAAATTCTGTGATATGACGGCCAAATCACATATCGTGAGAAAACATGATGTAATATCGAAATATTGATAAAAATGAATATATTTACGTAAAATCACACTACATGGAAAACGTGAAAAAAGTCACTATTTTACCATATATGAGGATTTTATCTTCAAATCACAGAGCGAGGTTTCGTATTAAGAAGATCCAAGAAAAGACATATGACAATGTTGTTTCCAATAATAAATATGAAAATCAATGCGTTTTCATTAGAATTAACTAAAATGTTCCTGATTTTCCGTTTATATTACCGATGGAAGATGTTCACGTAAAACCGCTCTAATCCGGCTGAAACGTCGACATATGCAATAAGAACAGAACTTCTCTCCTTTTTAATATCTTACTCTGTATTTTAACGAGAAAAAAATAGCTGATAGCAAATGAAGTATTTAAGGTTAATTTCTAATCAATTATGTGTTTGCATCATTTTTATCGTATATTTAATGAATTTATAACAATAAACTGAAAATTCACAAAAACGTGGAAAAACGGCAAAATATTGCCTAATTCGATTATACTTTGTTTAAATCACATAAACGAAAAGGGGATGATAAACGTCAAAATATTGCTAAATTCGATGATTTTTAGTACGAAACAAAATGCAAGAAAACTTGCTTAAAATGCAATATTATGCGAAATTCTGAGATTTAAAGGCCAAATCACAAATCGTGATACTACATGAAATAGTATCGAAATATTGGTAAAAATTAATATATATACGTAATATCAAACTACATGAAAAACGTGAAAAATGTCACTATTATACCATATTTCAGGATTTTAACTTCAAATCACAGAGCGAGGTTTCGTATTAAGAAGATCCAAGAAAAGACATATGACAATGTTGTTTCCATTACAAATGATAAAAATCAATGCGTTTTCATTAGAATTAACTAAAATGTTCCTGATTTTCCGTTTATAATTCCGATGGAAGATGTTCAGGTAAACCGCTCCAATCAGGCTGAAACGTCGATACATGCAATAAAAACAGAACTTCTCTCCTTTTCAATATCTTACTCTGTATTTTAACGAGAAACAAATAGTTGTTTGCAAATGAAGTATTTAAGGTTAATTTCTAATCAATTATGTGTTTGCATCATTTTAATCGTATATTTATTGAATTAATACCAATAAACTGAAAATTCACAAAAACGTGGAAAAACGGCAAAATATTGCCTAACTCGATGATATTTTGTTTATATCACATAAAGGAAAAGGGGATGATAAACGTCAAAATATTGCTAAATTCGATGATTTTTAGTACGAAACAAAATGCAAGAAAACTTGCTTAAAATGCAATATTATGCGAAATTCTGAGATTTGAAGGCCAAATCACATATCGTGATACTACATGAAATAGTATCGAAGTATTGGTAAAAATAAACATATTTACGTAACATCAAACTACATGAAAAACGTGAAAAAAGTCACTATTATACCAAATTTGAGGATTTTAACTTTGAATCATTGAGCGAGGTTTCGTATTAAGAAGATCCAAGAAAAGACATATGACAATGTTGTTTCCAATACAAATGATAAAAATCAATGTGTTTTCATTGGAATTAACTAAATGTTCCTGATTTTCCGTTTATATTACCGATGGAAGATGTACACGTAAAACCGCTCTATTCCGGCTGAAACGTCGATATATGCAATAAAAACCGAACTTCTCCCCTTTTCAATATCTTACTCAGTATTTTAACGAGAAACAAATAGATGATTGAAAATGAAGTATTTAAGGTTATTATCTAATCAATTATGTGTAATCTAATATGTGTAATAATCTAATCAATTATTATCTAATCAATTATGTGCACTGAAAAATCAGTTATTTTTCATTAGAATTAACTAAAATGTTCCTGATTTTCCGTTTATATTACCGATGGAAGATGTACACGCAAAACCGCTCTAATCCGGGTGAAACCTCGATATATGCAATAAAAACAGAACTTCTCCCCTTTTCACTATCTTACTCTGTATTTTAACGAGAAACAAATAGTTGATTGAAAATGACGTATTTAAGGTTAATTTCTAATTAATTATATGTTTGTATCATTTTTATCGTATATTTAATTAATTATTACCAATAAACTGAAAATTCACAAAAACGTGGAAAAACGGCAAAATATTGCCTAATTCGATGATATTTTGTTTAAATCACATAGAGGAAAAGGGGATGATAAACGTCAAAATATTGCTAAATTTGATGATTTTTAGTACGAAACAAAATGCAAGAAAACTTGCTTAAAATGCAATATTATGCGAAATTCTGAGATTTGAAGGCCAAATCACATATCGTGATACTACATGAAATAGTATCGAAATATTGGTAAAAATGAATATATATACGTAAAATCAAACTACATGAAAAACGTGAAAAAAGTCACTATTATACCAAATTTGAGGATTTAAACTTCGAATCATTAAGCGAGGTTTCGTATTATTTAGATAAAAAAAAAGACATATGACAATGTTGTTTCCGATACAAATGATAAAAATCAATGTGTTTTCATTAGAGATAACTAAAATGTTCCTGAATTTCCGTTTATATTACCGATGGAAGAAGTACACGTAAAACCGCTCTAATCCGGCTGAAACGTCGATATATGCAATAAAAACAGAACTTTTCCCCTTTTCAATATCTTACTCTGTATTTTAACGAGAAACAAATAGTTGATTGCAAATGAAGTATTTAAGGTTAATTTCAAATCAAATATGTGTTTGCATCATTTTTATCGTATATTTAATGAATTAATAACAATAAACTGAAAATTCACAAAAACGTCGAAAAACGGCTAAATATTACCTAATTCGATTATATTTTGTTTAAATCACATAAACGAAAAGGGGATGATAAACGTCAAAATATTGCTAAATTAGATGATTTTTAGTACGAAACAAAATGCAAGAAAACTTGCTTAAAATGCAATATTATGCGAAATTCTGAGATTTGAAGGTCAAATCACATATCGTGATACTACATGAAATAGTATCGAAGTATTGGTAAAAATAAACATATTTACGTAATATCAAACTACAAAAAAACGTGAAAGAAGTCACTATTATACCAATTTTGAGTATTTTAACTTCGAATCATTGAGCGAGGTTTCGTATTAAAAAGATCCAAGAAAAGGCATATGACAATGTTGTTTCCAATACAAATGACAAAAATCAATGTGTTTTCTTTGGAATTAACTAAATGTTCCTGATTTTCCGTTTATATTACCGATGGAAGATGTACACGTAAAACCGCTCTATTCCGGCTGAAACGTCGATATATGCAATAAAAACCGAACTTCTCCCCTTTTCAATATCTTACTCAGTATTTTAACGAGAAACAAATAGATGATTGAAAATGAAGTATTTAAGGTTATTATCTAATCAATTATGTGTTTGCATAATTTTTATCGTATATTTAATGAACTAATACCAATAAACTGAAAATTCACAAAAACGTAGAAAAAGGCAAAATATTGCCTAATTCGATGATATTTTGTTTAAATCACATAAAGGAAAAGGGGATGATAAACGACATAGTCACTAACTAACGCTAAATTCGATGATTTTTAGTACAAAACAAAATGCAAGAAACTTGCTTAAAAATGCAAAATTTGCAAAATTCTGTGATATGACGGCCAAATCACATATCGTGAGAAAACATGATGTAATATCGAAATATTGGTAAAAATGAATATATTTACGTAAAATCACACTACATGGAAAACGTGAAAAAAGTCATTATTTTACTATATATGAGTTTTTTATCTTCAAATCACAGAGCGAGGTTTCGTATTAAGAAGATCCAAGAAAAGACATATGACAATGTTGTTTCCAATAAAAAATATGAAAATCAATGCGTTTTCATTAGAATTAACTAAAATGTTCCTGATTTTCCGTTTATATTACCGATGGAAGATGTTCACGTAAAACCGCTCTAAGCCGGCTGAAACGTCGATATATGCAATAAGAACAGAACTTCTCTCCTTTTCAATATCTTACTCTGTATTTTAACGAGAAACAAATAGTTGATAGCAAATAAAGTATTTAAGGTTAATTTCTAATCAATTATGTGTTTGCATCATTTTTATCGTATATTTAATGAATTAATAACAATAAACTGAAAATTCACAAAAACGTGGAAAAACGGCAAAATATTGCCTAATTCGATTATACTTTGTTTAAATCACATAAACGATTTCATCTCTGCATCAGAGAGTGATGCAGAGGATCGAGAGAGTGATGCAGAGGCTCAAGAGAGGGATTCAGAGGCTCAAGAGAGTGATTCAGAGGCTTAAGAGAGTGATGCAAAGGCTCAAGAGAGTGATGCAGAGGCTCGAGAGAGTGATGCAGAGGCTCAAGAGAGGGATGCAGAGAATCAAGAGAGTGATGCAGAGACTCAAGAGAGTTATGCAGAGGCTCAAGAGAGTGATGCAGAGGTTTACGAGAGTGATGCAGAGGATCAAGGTTGATATCACACCAACGCTGGAGGTTGGTATCACACCAAACGTGTCTCCTGAAGCCCACATAAAAAGAATAACGTCTGCGGCATATGCGAGGCTGGCTAACATCAGAACAGCGTTCAGGAACCTGTGTAAGGAATCATTCAGAATCTTGTACACCACATATGTAAGACCAATCCTGGAGTATGCGGCCCCAGCATGGAGCCCGTACCTTGTCAAGCACAAGACGAAGCTGGAAAAAGTCCAAAGGTATGCCACAAGACTAGTCCCAGAACTAAGAGGCATGAGTTACGAGGAAAGGCTGCGGGAAATGCACCTTACGACACTGGAAGACAGAAGAGTAAGGGGAGACATGATCACAACCTACAAAATCCTCAGAGGATTCGACCGGGTAAACAAGGATAAACTATTCAACACTGGTGGGACGCGAACAAGGGGACACAGGTGGAAACTGAGTACCCACATGAGCCACCTCTGCATCCCTCTCTTCATCCTCTGCATCACTCTATTGAGCCTCTGTATCATTCTCTTGAGCCTCTGCATCCCGCTCTTAAGCCTCTACATCATTCTCTTGAGCCTCTGCATCACTCTCTGGAGCCTCTGCATCACTCTCTTGAGCATCTGCATCCCTCTCTGGACCCTCTGCATCCCTCTCTTGAGCCTCTGTATCCCTCTCTTGAGCCTCTGCATCACTCTCTTGAGCCTCTGCATCCCTCACTTGAGCCTTTGCATCATTCTCCTAAGCCTCTGCATCACTATCCTGAGCCTCTGCATCACTCACTTTAGCCTCTGCATCACTCTCCTGGGCCTCTGCATCACTCTCTTGAGCCTCTGCATCACACTCTTGAGCCTCTGCATCACTCTCTTGAGCCTCTGCATCACTCTCTTGAGTCTCTCCATCGCTCTCTTGAGCCTCTGCATCTCTCTCTTAAGACTCTTCATCCCTCTCTTGAGCCTCTGATTCACTCGCTAAAACCTCTGCATCCCTCTCTTGATCCTCTGCATCACTCTCATGAGCCTCTGCATCATTCTCTTGAGCCTCTGCATCACTCTCTTGAGCCTCTTCATCACTCTCTTGAGCCTCTGCATCACTCTCTTGAACTCCTGAATCCCTCTCATGAGTCTTTGCATCCCTCTCCTGAGCCTTTTTGCATCACTCTCTTAAGCCTCTACATCACTCTCTAGAGCCTCTGCGTCACTCTCAAGAGCACTTGCATCCCTCTCTTGTGCCTCTGCATCCCTCACTTGAGCCTCTGCATCCCTCTCATGAGCCCCTGCATCCCTCTCTTGAGCCCCTGCATCCCTCTCTTGAGCCTCTGCATCCCTCTCTTAAGCCTCTGCATCACTCTCTTAAGCCTCTGCATCACTCTCGTAAGCCTCTGAATCACTCTCTTGAGCCTCTGCATCCCTCTCTTGAACTCCTGCATCCCTCTCATGAGATTCTGCATCCCTCTCTTGAGCCTTTTGCATTTCTCTCTTAAGCCTCTGCATCCCTCTGTTGAGCCTCTGCATCACTCTCAAGAGCCTCTGCATTCCTCCCTTGTGCCTCTGCATCCTTCAGATGAGCCTCTGCATCCCTCTCTTGAGCCTCTGCATCCCTCTCTTGTGCCTCTGCATCCCTCTCTTGAGCCTCTTCCTCCCTCTCCTAAGCCTCTGCATCACTCTCGTAAGCCCTGCATTACGTTCCTAAGCCTCTGAATCCCTCTCTTGAGCCTCTACATCACTCTCTTGAGCCTCTACATCACCCTCTTGAGCCTCTGCATCACTCTCTTGAGCCTCTGCATCACTCTCGTAAGCCTCTGAATCACTCTCTTGAGCCTCTGCATCACTCTTTTCAGCCTCTTCATTTCTCTCTTGTGCCTCTGCATCACTCTCTTGAACCTCTGATTCACTCTCTTAAGCCTCTGCATCCCTCTCTTCATCCTTTGCATCACCCTCTTGAGCCTCTGCATCATTCTCTTGAGCCTCTGCATCCCTCTCTTAAGCCTGGGGGATGCAGGCATTCCCCAGCAGGCTTAGGAGGGATGCAGAGGCACAAGAGAATGATGTAGAGGCTTAAGAGAGGGATGCAGAGGCACAAGAGAATGATGCAGAGGCTTAAGAGAGGGATGCAGAGGCTCATGAGAGGGATGCTGAGGCTCAAGTGAGGGATGGAGAGGCTTAG
Source organism: Procambarus clarkii (assembly GCF_040958095.1). Lineage (NCBI taxonomy): Eukaryota > Metazoa > Arthropoda > Malacostraca > Decapoda > Cambaridae > Procambarus > Procambarus clarkii. The sequence goes on from NC_091152.1 coordinate 1,166,418, forward strand.
GATAATGATGCAGGGGGTCAAGAGAGGGATGCAGAGGCTGAAGAGAGTGATGCAGAGGCTCAAGAGAGTGATGCATAGGCTCAAGAGAGTGATGCAGAGGCTCAAGAGAGGGATGCAGAGGCTGAAGAGAGTGATGCAGAGGCTCAAGAGAGTGATGCAGAGTCTAAAGAGAGTGATGCAGAGGCTTAAGAGAGTGATGCAGAGGCTTAAGAGAGGGATGAAGAGGCTCAAGAGAGTGATGTAGAGGCTCAAGAGAGTGATGCAGAGGCTGAAGAGAGTGTTGCAGAGGCTTAAGAGAGTGATGCAGAGGCTCAAGAGAGGGATGCAGAGGCTGAAGAGAGTGACGCAGAGGCTTAATAGATGGATGCAGAGGATCAAGAGAGTGATGCAGAAGCTTAATAGAGGGATGCAGAGGCTCAAGAGAGTGCTGCAAAAGGCTCAAGAGAGGTATGCTGAGGCTCCAGAGAGGGATGCAAAGGCTCAAGAGAGAGATACAGTGGCTCAAGTGTGGGATGCAGATGCTCAAGAGAGGGATGCAGAGGCTTAAGAGAGCGATGCAAAGGCTCAAGAGAGGGATGAAGAGGCTTAAGAGAGTGATGGAAAAGCCCAGGAGAGGGATGCAGAGTCTCATGAGAGGGGATGCAGGAGTTCAAGAGAGGGATGCAGAGGCTCAAGAGAGTGATTCAGAGGCTTACGAGAGTGATGCAGAGGCTTAAGAGAGTGATGCAGAGGCGAGAGGGATGCAGAGGCTTTAGAGAGGGATGCAGAGGCTCAAGAGAGGGATGCAGGGGCTCAAGAGAGGGATGCAGAGGCTCTTGAGAGTGACGCAGAGGCTCAACAGAGGGATGAAGAGGCTTAAGAGAGTGATTTCCTACTGAGTTCCTGAGAGTTCCTGAGTCTACTGGGCTCAATCATATCTACATTTAAAACTGTATGGAGTCAGCCTCCACCACATCACTGCCTAATGCATTCCATCCGTTAACTACTCTGACACTGAAAAAGTTCCTTCTAACGTCTATGTGGCTCATGTGGGTACTCAGTTTCCACCTGTGTCCCCTTGTTCGCGTCCCACCAGTGTTGAATAGTTTATCCTTGTTTACCCGGTCGATTCCTCTGAGGATTTTGTAGGTTGTGATCATGTCTCCCCTTACTCTTCTGTCTTCCAGTGTCGTAAGGTGCATTTCCCGCAGCCTTTCCTCGTAACTCATGCCTCTTAGTTCTGGGACTAGTCTAGTGGCATACCTTTGGACTTTTTCCAGCTTCGTCTTGTGCTTGACAAGGTACGGGCTCCATGCTGGGGCCGCATACTCCAGGATTGGTCTTACATATGTGGTGTACAAGATTCTGAATGATTCCTTACACAGGTTCCTGAACGCTGTTCTGATGTTAGCCAGCCTCGCATATGCCGCAGACGTTATTCTTTTTATGTGGGCTTCAGGAGACACGTTTGGTGAGATATCAACTCCTAGATCTTTCTCTCTGTTCGTTTCATTAAGTACTTCATCTCCTATTCTATATCCTGTGTTTGGCCTCCTATTTCCACTGCCTAGTTTCATTACTTTGCATTTACTCGGGTTGAACTTCAACAGCCATTTGTTGGACCATTCACTCAGTCTGTCTAGGTCATCTTGTAGCCTCCTACTATCGTCCTCAGTTTCAATCCTCCTCATAATTTTTGCATCATCGGCAAACATTGAGAGAAACGATTCTATACCCTCTGGAAGATCATTTACATATATCAGAAACAGTATAGGTCCAAGGACTGACCTCTGCGGTACTCCACTCGTAACGTCTCGCCAATCTGAGACCTCACCCCTCACACTGACTCATTGTCTCCTGTTACTTAGGTACTCCTGTATCCAACGGAGTACCTTCCCTTTCACTCCAGCCTGCATCTCCAGTTTTTTCACTAGTCTCTTGTGTGGCACTGTATCAAAAGCTTTCTGACAATTAAAAAATATGTCTGCCCACCCTTCTCTTTCTTGCCTTATTTTTGTTGCCTGGTCGTAGAATTCAAGTAACCCTGTGAGGCAGGACCTGCCATCCCTGAATCCATGTTGATGCTGTGTTACAAAGTTCTTTCGCTCCAGGTGCTCCACTAGCTTTCTTCGCACAATCTTCTCCATCATCTTGCATGGTATGCAGGTTAGGGACACTGGCCTGTAATTCAGTGCCTCCTGTCTATCCCCTTTCTTGTATATCGGGACTACGTTAGCTGCTTTCCAAATTTCTGGCAGTTCCCCTGTTGCCAGTGATTACACCATGGAGAGCGGGAGGCACAGTTCTTCTGCTCCTTCCTTTAGTATCCAAGGGGAGATTCCATCTGGGCCTATAGCCTTTGTCACATCCAATTCTAGTAAACACTTCCTTACTTCCCCGCTGGTAATCTCAAACTCTTCCAGTGGTTCCTGGTTAGCTATTCCCTCTCTTATCTCTGGGATTTCTCCTTGCTCTAAGGTGAAGACCTCTTGGAATTTCTTATTCAGTTCCTCACACACTTCCTTGTCATTTGTAGTGAATCCTTCCGCCCCTATCCTTAATTTCATAACCTGTTCCTTTACTGTTGTTTTTCTCCTGATGTGGCTATGCAGCAATTTAGGCTGAGTCTTTGCCTTGCTTGCGATGTCATTTTCGTATTGTCTTTCTGCCTCTCTTCTCATCCTGACATATTCATTCCTGGCATTCTGGTATCTTTCTCTGCTCTCCAGTGTCCTGTTATTCCTAGTTTCTCCATGCCCTTTTACTTTGCTGCTTAGCTAGCCTACATCTCTGATTAAACCATGGGTTTCTCATCTTCATTTCACTGTTTTCCTTTTCGACTGGGACAAACTTGTTTGCTGCGTCCTTTCATTTTTGCGTGATGTATTCCATCATATCTTGGGCCGTCTTTTCCCTGAGCTCTGTTTCCCATGCTATATCTGTTAGGAATTTTCTTATCTCCTCATAGTTTCGAAACAAAATGCAAGAAAACTTGCTTAAAATGCAATGTTATGCGAAATTCTGAGATTTGAAGGCCAAATCAAATATCGTGATACTACATGAAATAGTATCGAAATATTGGTAAAAATGAATATATATATAAATATATAAAAAGTAAAATCAAACTACATGAAAAACGTGAAAAAAGTCACTATTATACCAAATTTGAGGATTTAAACTTCGAATCATTAAGCGAGGTTCCGTATTAAGAAGATCCAAGAAAAGACATATGACAATGTTGTTTCCGATACAAATGATAAAAATCAATGTGTTTTCATTAGAGATAACTAAAATGTTCCTGAATTTCCGTTTATATTACCGTAGGAAGAAGTACACGTAAAACCGCTCTAATCCGGCTGAAACGTCGATATTTGCAATAAAAACAGAACTTTTCCCCTTTTCAATATCTTACTCTGTATTTTAACGAGAAACAAATAGTTGATTGCAAATGAAGTATTTAAGGTTAATTTCTAATCAAATATGTGTTTGCATCATTTTTATCGTATATTTAATGAATTAATAACAATAAACTGAAAATTCACAAAAACGTTGAAAAAGGCAAAATATTACCTAATTCGATTATATTTTGTTTAAATCACATAAACGAAAAGGAGATGATAAACGTCAAAATATTGCTAAATTAGATGATTTTTAGTACGAAACAAAATGCAAGAAAACTAGCTTAAAATGCAATATTATTCGAAATTCTGAGATTTGAAGGCCGAATCACAAATCGTGATACTACATGAAATAGTATGGAAATATTGGTAAAAATTTATATATATACGTAATATCAAACTACATGAAAAACGTGAAAAAGTCACTATTATACCATATTTGAGGATTTTAACTTCGAATCACAGAGCGAGGTTTCGTATTATTTAGATCAAAGAAAAGACATATGACAATGTTGTTTCCGATACAAATGATAAAAATCAATGCGTTTTCATTAGAATTAACTAAAATGTTCCTGATTTTCCGTTTATAATTCCGATGGAAGATGTTCACGTAAAACCGCTCTAATCAGGCTGAAACGTCGATATATGCAATAAAAACAGAACTTCTCTCCTTTTAAATATCTTACTCTGTATTTCAACGAGAAACAAATAGTTATTTGGCAAAATATTGCCTAATTCGATGATATTTTGTTTATATCACACAAAGGAAAAGGGGATGATAAACGTCAAAATATTGCTAAATTCGACGATTTTTAGTACGAAACAAAATGCAAGAAAACTTGCTTAAAATGCAATATTATGCGAAATTCGATTATACCTAATTCGATTATATTTTGTTTAAATCACATAAACGAAAAGGAGATGATAAACGTCAAAATATTGCTAAATTAGATGATTTTTAGTACGAAACAAAATGCAAGAAAACTAGCTTAAAATGCAATATTATTCGAAATTCTGAGATTTGAAGGCCGAATCACAAATCGTGATACTACATGAAATAGTATCGAAGTATTGGTAAAAAAAAACATATTTACGTAATATCAAACTACAAAAAAACGTGAAAAAAGTCACTGTTATACCAATTTTGAGGATTTTAACTTCGAATCATTGAGCGAGGTTTCGTATTAAGAAGATCCAAGAAAAGGCATATGACAATGTTGTTTCCAATACAAATGACAAAAATCAATGTGTTTTCATTGGAATTAACTAAATGTTCCTGATTTTCCGTTTATATTACCGATGGAAGATGTACACGTAAAACCGCTCTATTCCGGCTGAAACGTCGATATATGCAATAAAAACCGAACCTCTCCCCTTTTCAATATCTTACTCAGTATTTTAACGAGAAACAAATAGATGATTGAAAATGAAGTATTTAAGGTTATTATCTAATCAATTATGTGTTTGCATCATTTTTATCGTATATTTAATGAATTAATAACAATAAACTGAAAATTCACAAAAACGTAGAAAAAGGCAAAATATTGCCTAATTCGATGATATTTTGTTTAAATCACATAAAGGAAAAGGGGATGATAAACGTCATAGTCACTAACTACCGCTAAATTCGATGATTTTTAGTACAAAACAAAATGCAAGAAACTTGCTTAAAAATGCAAAATTTGCAAAATTCTGTGATATGACGGCCAAATCACATATCGTGAGAAAACATGATGTAATATCGAAATATTGATAAAAATGAATATATTTACGTAAAATCACACTACATAGAAAACGTGAAAAAGTCACTATTTTACCATATATGAGGATTTTATCTTCAAATCACAGAGCGAGGTTTCGTATTAAGAAGATCCAAGAAAAGACATATGACAATGTTGTTTCCAATAAAAAATATGAAAATCAATGCGTTTTCATTAGAATTAACTAAAATGTTCCTGATTTTCCGTTTATATTACCGATGGAAGATGTTCACGTAAAACCGCTCTAATCCGGCTGAAACGTCGATATATGCAATAAGAACAGAACTTCTCTCCTTTTTAATATCTTACTCTGTATTTTAACGAGAAACAAATAGTTGATAGCAAATGAAGTATTTAAGGTTAATTTCTAACCAATTATGTGTTTGCATCATTTTTATCGTATATTTAATGAATTAATAACAATAAACTGAAAATTCACAAAAACGTGGAAAACGGCAAAATATTGCCTAATTCGATTATACTTTGTTTAAATCACATAAAGGAAAAGGGGATGATAAACGTCAAAATATTGCAAAATTCGATGATTTTTAGTACGAAACAAAATGCAAGAAAATTTGCTTAAAATGCAATATTATCCGAAATTCTGAGATTTGAAGGCCAAATCACAAATCGTGATACTACATGAAATAGTTTCGAAATATTGGTAAAAATTAATATATATACGTAATATCAAACTACATGAAAAACGTGAAAAAAGTCACTATTATACCATATTTGAGGATTTTAACTTCAAATCACAGAGCGAGGTTTCGTATTAAGAAGATTCAAGAAAAGACATATGACAATGTTGTTTCCATTACAAATGATAAAAATCAATGCGTTTTCATTAGAATTAACTAAAATGTTCCTGATTTTCCGTTTATATTACCGATGGAAGATGTTCACGTAAAACCGCTCTAATCTGGCTGAAACGTCGATATATGTAATAAGAACAGAACTTCTCTCCTTTTTAATATTTTACTCTGTATTTTAACGAGAAACAAATAGTTGTTTGCAAATGAAGTATTTAAGGTTAATTTCTAATCAATTATGTGTTTGCATCATTTTAATCGTATATTTATTGAATTAATACCAATAAACTGAAAATTCACAAAAACGTGGAAAAACGGCAAAATATTGCCTAATTCGATGATATTTTGTTTAAATCACATAAAGGAAAAGGGGATGATAAACGTCAAAATATTGCTAAATTCGATGATTTTTAGTACGAAAGAAAATGCAAGAAAACATGCTTAAAATGCAATATTATGCGAAATTCTGAGATTTGAAGGCCAAATCACATATTGTAATACTACATGAAATAGTATCGAAGTATTGGTAAAAATAAACATATTTACGTAATATCAAACTACATGAAAAACGTGAAAAAAGTCACTATTATACCAATTTTGAGGATTTTAACTTCGAATCATTGAGCGAGGTTTCGTATTAAGAAGATCCAAGAAAAGGCATATGACAATGTTGTTTCCAATACAAATGACAAAAATCAATGTGTTTTCATTGGAATTAACTAAATGTTCCTGATTTTCCGTTTATATTACCGATGGAAGATGTACACGTAAAACCGCTCTAATCCGGCTGAAACGTCGATATATGCAATAAAAACCGAACTTCTCCCCTTTTCAATATCTTACCCAGCATTTTAACGAGAAACAAATAGATGATTGAAAATGAAGTATTTAAGGTTATTATCTAATCAATTATGTGTTTGCATCATTTTTATCGTACATTTAATGAATTAATACCAATAAACTGAAAATTCACAAAAACGTAGAAAAACGGCAAAATATTGCCTAATTCGATGATATTTTGTTTAAATCACATAATGGAAAAGGGGATGATAAACGTCATAGTCACAAACTAACGCTAAATTCGATGATTTATAGTACAAAACAAAATGCAAGAAACTTGCTTAAAAATGCAAAATTTGCAAAATTCTGTGATATGACGGCCAAATCACATATCGTGAGAAAACATGATGTAATATCGAAATATTGGTAAAAATGAATATATTTAGGTAAAATCACACTACATGGAAAACGTGAAAAAAGTCACTATTTTACCATATTTGAGGATTTTATCTTCAAATCACAGAGCGAGGTTTCGTATTAAGAAGATCCAAGAAAAGACATATGACAATGTTGTTTCCAATAAAAAATATGAAAATCAATGCATTTTCATTAGAATTAACTAAAATGTTCCTGATTTTCCGTTTATATTACCGATGGAAGATGATCACGAAAAACCGCTCTAATCCGGCTCAAACGTCGATATATGCAATAACAACCCGTTCTCACACAAGACAGCACATATATGACGTAATGCTTAAATTCAATATGTTGAATATGATTTAGTACATATGTGATATATTTCCAGTACCTTTTTTACCAAGGCCCAAACTCTTCCTCACGTACCAATTTACGTGTCACAGTACCCGTCCATCAACGTAGATAGCAGAATAGTCGTGATTGGTTCAATTATAGTGAAAATTGTAGTTTTCAGGTCCCACATGGGTTGTGAAATTTACCTACTATTGTCCATGCTCTTAGAATATTACAGATCAGCTACTTCTTATTGAAGGCTCGTAGTTTTGTTTTGAGAAATATTAGTTGTTCTTAGTAAATTATAATAAGCACTATAAATTATTACATAGAATAACAGTGCTTCACCAATCAATATTATATACCATAGTTTGCGCTTTAAAAATCTTTAAAGAATGTTTTGTAGGAACGCTAACAGAAAACGATGTTATGTTGGAATGTTTATGGGGTAAACTACTGCAAACTTGGGGATCACTTCCACCCACAGGAAGGGAATGGGGTCCAATACCATCCACTGGATGTGTATGGCGTCCACTACCACCGACAGGATGGGTATGGGGCTCACAACCACCCACAGGATGGGTATGGGGTCCAATACCACCTACAGGATGATTATGGCGTCCACTATCACCCACAGGATGGGTATGGGGCTCCAACCACCCACAGAATAAGTATGGGGTTCAATAACACCCACTGGATGTGTATGGCGTCCATTGCCGCCCACAGGATGAGTATAGGGTCCAGTATCGCCCACAGGATTAGTATATAGAGTCCACTGCCCCCCACAGGGTCGGTAAAGGGTCCACTACCGCCCACAGGGTCGGTAGGGGGTTCACTACCTCCCACAGGGTCGGTATGGGGTCCACTGCCACCCACAGGGTCGGTATGGGGTCCACTACCGCCCACAGGGTCGGTAGGGCGTCGACAGGGTCGGTAGGGGTCCACTATACCGCCCACAGGGTTGGTAGGGGGGTCCACTGCCGCCCACGGGGTCGGTAGGGGGTCCACTGGCGCCCACAAGGTCGGCAGGGGGTCCACTACCGCCCACAGGGTCGCTATGAAGTCAACTACCGCTCATAGTGTTTGTATAGTGCCCACTACCGCCCATAGTGTTATTATGGGGTCCACTACCCCTCATAGTGTCGGTATGGGGGTCCATTACTACCCATAGGGTGTGTCTGGGGTCTATTTTTTCTGTATAGCAGAGGTGGCAATACTGCTTTTCCAATCTCATTTGTTGTTCAATGTAAAATATTTGTTGCTCGACTTGCAACAATTTATATATATATATATATATATATGTATATATATATATATATATATATATATATATATATATATATATATATATATATATATATATATATATATATATATAAATTGCATATATATATATAAATTGCAAAACATATTATATGTTTTGTGATCGTCAATTGCATATATATATATATATATATATATATATATATATATATATATATATATATATATATATATATATATATATATATATATATATATATATATATATATATATATATATATATATATATATTTAAATATATATATATATATATATATATATATATATATATATATATATATATATATATATATATATATATATATATATATATAGTATAGTGCCTTTGCAATAATGTACCAATGTGTGTATTTGTTGTATTGTATTGTTGAAATACATTGTTCACATGAAATACATGTGAAATATTATTGAAAACATCTTGATGACTTATTAAACCAAAATTATTTATTAGTCAGAAGAAAGACAAAAACGCGAACTATATGTTAAACCTCTACCAGACAAATATTTTAAGTAAAACCGAAAATATTTGAAGTTTTATAAAAGGGGCAGTTTTCATTGCTCGTTGAGCTCGAAAACCGCAGCATTCATCTCAGAACCATGCCTATTTCACACAGATTTCTTAATAAACGTAAGAGTTTTATATGTCACAAGAAAGATATAAATATAAGCTTCATTCTAAATACTTTACCATGGGCATATTTAAATTTAAAGCGAAGATACGTGTACTTTTATAATAGCCGAGCTTTAACCCCGGACAGATTGATCGACCGAGCAACTCTCTCTCAGAACAATGTTTATTTCAAGTGAATTCGTTAATAAACATATATGTTTTATATGTCTCAAGAAAGGCAGACATATAAGCTTCACTTTAAACACTTTACCATAGACATATTAAAAGTTCTAATGAAGATACATGTATTTTAAAAATTACGGAGCTCCCACCCCGTACAGACTGAACGACAGAGCAACTCTCTCTCAGATCAATGTTTATTTCACGTAAATTCGTTAATAAACACAAATGTTTTATATGTCTTAAGCAAGATAGAAATAAGAGCTTCATTTTAAATACATTACAATAGACATATTTATAGCTCAAGTGCAGATACATGTGTTTTTATAGTAGCGCTCAGTAGCTTGTCGGGCATGGAGTGCAGACGCCTACGCACTTGCAGATATATTGTATAATTAACAAAGATACGCTAATAAAGCCTAAAATTTTATATGCCTCCAGAAAGACCGAGATATGAACATTATTATGATTTCACCAAATGAAATATATCATGTTCGAGAACAAAGATATATCAATTTTAAATTAAGTTTCGACTCTTGCTCGGGCGAGAGAGATGGGGTGACTCTCGCCCCATCTCATATTTTCGGTATAAAAAGTCGCAATTTCAAACTGCGAATACGTGCAGAGAACCAAACTTTGGCCCCAAAATATGGCTCAAGCGTCGAATTTGGGATGTTTGGAATATTTAGAAAACTCCTGAGGGGGGGGGGTTGTTTGGGTAAAATGTGACCCATCGCGGCTCTCAGAAATTTGCATATTTTTTGTATAAAAAGTCGTAATTTCAAACGGCGAATACGTGCAGAGAACCAGAATTTGACTCCAAAATATTGCTCAAGGGTATAATTTGGATGTTTGGGATATTTTGAAAACTACAGGGGGGGATTGGGCAAAATGTGATCCATCGCCGCTCTCAGTATTTGGCATATTTTCGGTATAAGAAGTCGTAATTTTAAACTGCGAATACGTGCAGAGAGCCAGAATTTGGCTCCAAAATATTGCTCAAGGGTCAAATTTTGGATGTTTGGGATATTTTGAAAACTGCAGGGGGGGTTTCGGCAAAATGTGACCCATAGCCAATCTCAGTAATTCGAATATTTTCGGTATAAAAAGTCGTAATTTCAAACGGCGATTACATGCAGAGAGCCAGAATTTGCCTCAAAAATATGGCTCAAGCGTCGAATTTGGGATGTGTGGGATATTTTTAAAACTGCAGGGAGGGTTAGATCAAAATGTGATCCATCGACGCTTTCAGTAATTGGCATATTTCGTGTATAAAAAATCGACATTTCAATCTGCGAATACGTGCAGGAAAGCCAGAATTTGGCTCCAAAATATGGCTCAAGCGTCAAATTTTGGATGTTTGGGATATTTTCAAAACTGCAGGGTGGGTTTGGGCAAAATGTGACCCATCGCTGCTCTCAGTAATTGGCATATTTTCGGAATAAAATTCGTAATTTCAAACTGCGATTACGTTTAGAGAGCCAGAGTTCGTCTCCAAAATATGGCTCAAGCGTTAAATTTAGGATGTTTGGGATATTTTGAAAACTGCTGGGAGGGTTTGGGCAAAATGTGATCCATCGCCGCTTTCAGTAATTGGCATATTTTCGGTATAAGAAGTCGTAATTCCAAACTGCGAATACGTGCAGAGAGCCAGAAATTGGGCTCTATAAAATGGCTCAAGCGTCGAATTTGGGATGTTTGGGATATTTTGAAACCTGCAGGGGGGGGGGGGTGTCGGCAAAATGTGACCCATAGCAAATCTCAGAAATTGGCATATTTTCGGTATAAAAAGTAGTAATTTCAAACTTCGAATACGTGCACAGAGCCAGAATGGCTCCAAAATTTGGCTCAAGCGTCGAATTTGGAGAGTTTTCGATATTTTGAAAACTGCACGGTGGGTTTAGTCAAAATATGACACATCGCCTCTCTCAGTAATTGGCATATTTTCGGTATATAAAGTCGTAATTTCAAACGGCGGTTACGTTCAGAGAGCCAGAATTTGCTTCCAAAATATGGCTCAAGCGTCGAATTTTTGATGTTTGGGATATTTTTAAAACTGCAGGGTGGGTTTGGGCAAAATGTGACCCTTCGCCGGTCTCAGTAATTGGCATATTTTCGGAATTAAATTCGTAATTTCAAACTGCGATTACGTGCAGAGAGCCAGAGTTCGTCTCCAAAATATGGCTCAAGCGTCAAATTTGGGATGTTTGGGATATTTTGAAAACTGCTGGGAGGGTTTGGGCAAAATGTGATCCATCGCCGCTTTCAGTAATTGGCATATTTTCGGTATAAGAAGTCGTAATTTCAAACTGCGAATACGTGCAGAGAGCCAGAAATTGGGCTCTAAAATATGGTTCAACCGTCGAATTTGGGATGTTTGGGATATTTTGAAAACTGCAAGGGGGGCGGGATGGGGGGGGGGGGGGAGATCGGCAAAATGAGACCCATAGCAAATCTCAGATATTGGCATATTTTCGGTATAAAAAGTAGTAATTTCAAACTGCGAATTCGTGCACAGAGCCAGAATTTGGCCCCAAATTTGACTGAAGCGTCGAATTTGGAGAGTTTTCGATATTTTGAAAACTGCAGAATGGGTTTAGTCAAAATATGACCCATCGCCGCTCTCAGTAATTGGCATATTTTCGGTATTAAAAGTCGTAATTTCAAACGGCGGTAACGTGCAGAGTCAAAATTTGGCTCCAAAATATGGCTCAAGGGTCGCATTTTATATATATATATATATATATATATATATATATATATATATATATATATATATATATATATATATATATAAATATATATATATATATATATATATATATATATATATATATATATATATATTATATATATTATTATATATATATAATATATTATATATAATATATATATATAATATATATATTATATATATATATATATATATATATATATATATATATATATATATATATATATATATATATATATATATATAACTCACTCAAATAGTGGCTCAAATAGCCTCGGCTATCACTTCCTTTTGACGGCCGTGATGGTCAAGCGGATTAAGGCGCCCTGTAGTTACCAGTTGCGTTGCTTCTGGGAGTATGGGTTCGAGTCACTTCTGGGGTGTGAGTTTTCATTCGCATATAGTCCTGGGGACCATTCAGGCTTGTTCGCATTTGTGTTCCTCACGTGTGCCCCAAAGAATGAGGTGATTTGGTGAAATGCTATGCCCAAGATTACCATCCGAGTTGCCGTCGGGGAAGTGGCTCAAATAGCCTCGGCTATCACTTCCTTTTGACGGCCGTGATGGTCAAGCGGATTAAGGCGCCCTGTAGTTACCAGTTGCGTTGCTTCTGGGAGTATGGGTTCGAGTCACTTCTGGGGTGTGAGTTTTCATTCGCATATAGTCCTGGGGACCATTCAGGCTTGTTCGCATATATATATATATAAATATATATAATATATATATTATATATAATATATTATATATATTATTATATTATATATATATATATATTATATATATTATAAATATTATATATATATATATTATATATATTATTCAGTTGCATATTGTCCTGGGGACCATTCAGGCTGGTTCGCATTATATATATATATATATATATATATATATATATATATATATATATATATATATATATATATATATATATATATATATATATATATATATATATATATATATATATATATATATATATATTATATATATAAGGTCAAGGTCAACAAACTGATCGAAACTGTGAACGCCAAGAAATCCGGACTCAACCTGCCAAAGATCATTGGGGAATATAAACCTGGATATGCGTATGGAAATGTCAAGACACAAGCCTGGAAACCCACATCGGCTAATCATTAGCCAGATACCCACACCCACGTACAGACTGGCGAAGCGACTCAACGGCCTGCTGACTCCTTATGTTCCTTGCGCCTTCAGCCTGAAGTCTTCAAAGGAATTTGTTGACTTACTTCGGGGCACACGGGCCACAGGGATAAGAGCCTCGTTGGACGTAGAATCGCTGTTTACCAACGTACCTGTGGACGAGACAATCGGGATGATAGCCGACAGAGTGTATCGTGATCCAGCCTGTACTCCTCTTGACATACCCGAAAATATTCTAAGGAAACTATTCCAAGCTTGTACTAAAGAGGCACCCTTCTTGAGCCCGGATGGGCACATGTATAAGCAAGTAGATGGGGTCGCCATGGGTTCTCCCCTAGGTGTCCTGTTTATCAACTTCTACATGGGTACCTTCGAGCAAAAAGTCTTAGTCGACATGAACTTGAAACCGGCCATATACTGCAGGTATGTTGACGACATTTTTACACAGGTATCTGATGTCAGACATCTGCAGGAGCTGAAGGAGGCATTTGAGCAGAGTTCTGTGCTGCGTTTCACTTACGAGATGGAAAAGGATGGGAAGCTGCCCTTTCTAGATGTAACAGTCATGGAAAAGAGCGGAGGTTTCCACACTGTAGTCTACACTAAGGAAACGAACATAGGAATGTGCCTAAATGCCAACAGCGACTGCCCAGACAGGTACAAGAGGAGTGTTGTTAACGCATATGTCGACCGTGCTCTCAGCCACAGCTCAGAATGGAAGCAAGTCGACGAAGAACTCTGTAGGGTAAGGCAGGTCCTAGTCAACAACGGCTTCTCCAATGGTTTCGTCGAAGACATCATAAGAAGGAAAGTGAAACGCCATGCAACCTCTGAAGAGACAACTAACACAACACCTATACCCCGTATTAGACTATTTTACAGGAACTTCTTTTCCACAGCTCATAAAACAGAGGAAAGGGTCCTGAAAGATATTGTTAATAGAAACGTTATCCCTACAGAAAGAAATCAGAGGATACAACTGACGATTTACTATAAAACCAGAAAAACGGCCAGCCTACTAATGAGAAACTCTCCAGACACAAAGCAGAACGCTTTAAAAGAGACCAACGTCGTCTATGCCTTCAAATGCCCACTTGGGGACTGTAAGCTCCAAAAAACCCAGTATATAGGCAAGACAACAACATCTCTTTCTAGGCGTTTAACGATGCATAAACAACAGGGCTCCATTAAGGAACATATAATCTCTTCCCACAACCAAACCTTCGCCAGAGAAATCCTAGTAAACAACACAGAAATCATCGATAGATACAGCGACAGCAGGCGGCTTGACGTTTGCGAGGCACTACACATTAAGAAGTCAACACCGGCAATCAACAGCCAATTAATGCACAACTATATTCTACCCACCTCAAGACTCCGCTCCAATATAGAAGCATCAAGAAATATGGACCAATAGGCTTTCTACAATCACTTCCATTTCAATACCCATTGTTTCGTGTTCTGTCTTGTGTTGATGAAATTAATACCCTATTAATGCCACTTGTTCTGTCTTGTGTTGATGAAATTAATACCTTATTAATGCCACCTCACCCCATCCACCTCACTCAAATGTAGATATAAACAAAAATCGAAGATGTGTAAATTCTATTCAGTTGTGTATTTGTAAACTAAAGTCTTTGAAAATGTAATAAGTTTTACGAAACGCGCTCGTGTCGCGTCAGACTAGAAATAAAAATGAATTTTGGAGAATTGATTTTTGAATTACCTCCAACAGTGAAAAGAAATGTACGAAAGATTGAGAAAATTCGTGTTAGAATTATTATTCTTACTTTTTCGGTCATATTTAATATATATATATATATTAAATATATATATATATTAATATATTATTAATATATAATAATATAATATATTATTAACATATTTAATATATTATATATATATATATATATATATATATATATATATATATATATATTTAATATATATATATATATATATATATATATATATATATATATATATATATATATATATATATATATATATATATATATATATATATATATATATATATATATATATATATATATATATATATATATGACAATGTCAGACCACGGAGGAAAAAATGAAACACTCCTTCTGAAGATGTATTAATATACGAAAGTACTTAAGGAAATTCCTGTTTCATTTTTCCTCCGTGGTCTGACATTGTCACATTTTTAATCACGTGTTTATTTTCTTGATATACACACACACACACACACATATATATATATATATATATATATATATATATATATATATATATATATATATATATATATATATATATATATATATAACTGAAAACTCACACCCCAGAAGTGACTCGAACCCATACTCCCAGAAGCAACGCAACTGGTATGTACAAGACGCCTTAATCCACTTGACCATCACGACCGGACAAAATGAGGTGATAGCCGAGGCTATTTGAACCACCCCACCGCCGGCACTCGGATAGTAATCTTGGGCATAGCATTTTACCAAATCACCTCATTCTTTGGGGCACACGTGAGGAACACAAATGCGAACAAGACTGAATGGTCCCCAGGACAATATGCAACTGAAAACTCACACCCCAGAAGTGACTCGAACCCATACTCCCAGAAGCAACGCAACTGGTATGTACAAGACGCCTTAATCCACTTGACCATCACGACCGGACAAAATGAGGTGATAACTGAGGCTATTTGAACCACCCCACCGCCGGCACTCGGATAGTAATCTTGGGCATAGCATTTTACCAAATCACCTCATTCTTTGGGGCACACGTGAGGAACACAAATGCGAACAAGCCTGAATGGTCCCCAGGACAATATGCAACTGAAAACTCACACCCCAGAAGTGACTCGAACCCATACTCCCAGAAGCAACACAACTGGTATGTACAAGACGCCTTAATCCACTTGACCATCACGACCGGATAAAATGAGGTGATAGCCGTGGCTATTAGAACCACCCCACCACTTGTGATGGTCAAGTGGATTAAGGCGTCTTGTACATACCAGTTGCGTTGCTTCTGGGAGTATGGGTTCGAGTC
Organism: Procambarus clarkii; assembly: GCF_040958095.1. Classification (NCBI taxonomy): domain Eukaryota; kingdom Metazoa; phylum Arthropoda; class Malacostraca; order Decapoda; family Cambaridae; genus Procambarus; species Procambarus clarkii. Next base: position 1,182,952 of record NC_091152.1, read on the forward strand.
ACTTCTGGGGTGTGAGTTTTCAGTTGCATATTGTCCTGGGGACCATTCAGGCTTGTTCGCATTTGTGTTCCTCACGTGTGCCCCAAAGAATGAGGTGATTTGGTAAAATGCTATGCCCAAGATTACTATCCGAGTGCCGGCGGTGGGGTGGTTCAAATAGCCTCGGCTATCACCTCATTTTGTCCGGTCGTGATGGTCAAGTGGATTAAGGCGTCTTGTACATACCAGTTGCGTTGCTTCTGGGAGTATGGGTTCGAGTCACTTCTGGGGTGTGAGTTTTCAGTTGCATATTGTCCTGGGGACCATTCAGGCTTGTTCGCATTTGTGTTCCTCACGTGTGCCCCAAAGAATGAGGTGATTTGGTAAAATGCTATGCCCAAGATTACTATCCGAGTGCCGGCGGTGGGGTGGTTCAAATAGCCTCGGCTATCACCTCATTTTGTCCGGTCGTGATGGTCAAGTGGATTAAGGCGTCTTGTACATACCAGTTGCGTTGCTTCTGGGAGTATGGGTTCGAGTCACTTCTGGGGTGTGAGTTTTCAGTTGCATATTGTCCTGGGGACCATTCAGGCTTGTTCGCATTTGTGTTCCTCACGTGTGCCCCAAAGAATGAGGTGATTTGGTAAAATGCTATGCCCAAGATTACTATCCGAGTGCCGGCGGTGGGGTGGTTCAAATAGCCTCGGCTATCACCTCATTTTGTCCGGTCGTGATGGTCAAGTGGATTAAGGCGTCTTGTACATACCAGTTGCGTTGCTTCTGGGAGTATGGGTTCGAGTCACTTCTGGGGTGTGAGTTTTCAGTTGCATATTGTCCTGGGGACCATTCAGGCTTGTTCGCATTTGTGTTCCTCACGTGTGCCCCAAAGAATGAGGTGATTTGGTAAAATGCTATGCCCAAGATTACTATCCGTGTGCCGGCGGTGGGGTGGTTCAAATAGCCTCGGCTATCACCTCATTTTGTCCGGTCGTGATGGTCAAGTGGATTAAGGCGTCTTGTACATACCAGTTGCGTTGCTTCTGGGAGTATGGGTTCGAGTCACTTCTGGGGTGTGAGTTTTCAGTTGCATATTGTCCTGGGGACCATTCAGGCTTGTTCGCATTTGTGTTCCTCACGTGTGCCCCAAAGAATGAGGTGATTTGGTAAAATGCTATGCCCAAGATTACTATCCGAGTGCCGGCGGTGGGGTGGTTCAAATAGCCTCGGCTATCACCTCATTTTGTCCGGTCGTGATGGTCAAGTGGATTAAGGCATCTTGTACATACCAGTTGCGTTGCTTCTGGGAGTATGGGTTCGAGTCACTTCTGGGGTGTGAGTTTTCAGTTGCATATTGTCCTGGGGATCATTCAGGCTTGTTCGCATTTGTGTTCCTCACGTGTGCCCCAAAGAATGAGGTGATTTGGTAAAATGCTATGCCCAAGATTACTATCCGAGTGCCGGCGGTGGGGTGGTTCAAATAGCCTCGGCTATCACCTCATTTTGTCCGGTCGTGATGGTCAAGTGGATTAAGGCGTCTTGTACATACCAGTTGCGTTGCTTCTGGGAGTATGGGTTCGAGTCACTTCTGGGGTGTGAGTTTTCAGTTGCATATTGTCCTGGGGACCATTCAGGCTTGTTCGCATTTGTGTTCCTCACGTGTGCCCCAAAGAATGAGGTGATTTGGTAAAATGCTATGCCCAAGATTACTATCCGAGTGCCGGCGGTGGGGTGGTTCAAATAGCCTCGGCTATCACCTCATTTTGTCCGGTCGTGATGGTCAAGTGGATTAAGGCGTCTTGTACATACCAGTTGCGTTGCTATTGGGAGTATGGGTTCGAGTCACTTCTGGGGTGTGAGTTTTCAGTTGCATATTGTCCTGGGGACCATTCAGGCTTGTTCGCATTTGTGTTCCTCACGTGTGCCCCAAAGAATGAGGTGATTTGGTAAAATGCTATGCCCAAGATTACTATCCGAGTGCCGGCGGTGGGGTGGTTTAAATAGCCTTGGCTATCACCTCATTTTGTCCGGTCGTGATGGTCAAGTGGATTAAGGCGTCTTGTACATACCAGTTGCGTTGCTTCTGGGAGTATGGGTTCGAGTCACTTCTGGGGTGTGAGTTTTCAGTTGCATATTGTCCTGGGGACCATTCAGGCTTGTTCGCATTTGTGTTCCTCACGTGTGCCCCAAAGAATGAGGTGATTTGGTAAAATGCTATGCCCAAGATTACTATCCGAGTGCCGGCGGTGGGGTGGTTCAAATAGCCTCGGCTATCACCTCATTTTGTCCGGTCGTGATGGTCAAGTGGATTAAGGCGTCTTGTACATACCAGTTGCGTTGCTTCTGGGAGTATGGGTTCGAGTCACTTCTGGGGTGTTAGTTTTCAGTTGCATATTGTCCTGGGGACCATTCAGGCTTGTTCGCATTTGTGTTCCTCACGTGTGCCCCAAAGAATGAGGTGATTTGGTAAAATGCTATGCCCAAGATTACTATCCGAGTGCCGGCGGTGGGGTGGTTCAAATAGCCTCGGCTATCACCTCATTTTGTCCGGTCGTGATGGTCAAGTGGATTAAGGCGTCTTGTACATACCAGTTGCGTTGCTTCTGGGAGTATGGGTTCGAGTCACTTCTGGGGTGTGAGTTTTCAGTTGCATATTGTCCTGGGGACCATTCAGGCTTGTTCGCATTTGTGTTCCTCACGTGTGCCCCAAAGAATGAGGTGATTTGGTAAAATGCTATGCCCAAGATTACTATCCGAGTGCCGGCGGTGGGGTGGTTCAAATAGCCTCGGCTATCACCTCATTTTGTCCGGTCGTGATGGTCAAGTGGATTAAGGCGTCTTGTACATACCAGTTGCGTTGCTTCTGGGAGTATGGGTTCGAGTCACTTCTGGGGTGTGAGTTTTCAGTTGCATATTGTCCTGGGGACCATTCAGGCTTGTTCGCACTTGTGTTCCTCACGTGTGCCCCAAAGAATGAGGTGATTTGGTAAAATGCTATGCCCAAGATTACTATCCGAGTGCCGGCGGTGGGGTGGTTCAAATAGCCTCGGCTATCACCTCATTTTGTCCGGTCGTGATGGTCAAGTGGATTAAGGCGGCTTGTACATACCAGTTGCGTTGCTTCTGGGAGTATGGGTTCGAGTCACTTCTGGGGTGTGAGTTTTCAGTTGCATATTGTCCTGGGGACCATTCAGGCTTGTTTGCATATATATATATATATATATATATATATATATATATATATATATATATATATATATATATATATATATATATATATATATATATATATATATATATATATATGTCGTACCTAGTAGCCAGAACGCACTTCTCAGCCTACTATGCAAGGCCCGATTTGCCTAATAAGCCAAGTTTTCATGAATTAATTGATTTTCGACTACCTAACCTACCTAACCTAACCTAACCTATCTTTTTCGGCTACCTAACCTAACCTAACCTATATAGATAGGTTAGGTTAGGTTAGGTAGGGTTGGTTAGGTTCGGTCATATATCTATGTTAATTTTAACTGCAAAAAAAAGAAATTTACCTCATACATAATGAAATGGGTAGATTTATCATTTCATAAGAAAAAAATTAGAGAAAATATATTAATTCAGGAAAACTTGGCGCATTAGGCAAATCGGGCCTTGCATAGTAGGCTGAGAAGTGCGTTCTGGCTATTAGGTACGACATATATATATATATATATATATATATATATATATATATATATATATATATATATATATATATATATATATATATACATATATATATATATATATATATATATATATATATATATATATATATATATATATATATATATATATATATATATATATATGATCAGGAAATTAATTTTCTTGTGAAATTTTTTTCAAATAATGGTTATCCTGTGCATATGGTTTATACTTTTATAAGGAATTTCTTAAATAAGAAGTTTCACCCATCGTGTAGGATTACTACAGTGGAAAGGGATCTTAAATATATTAAATTACCATTTTATGGCAGTATTAGCTTTTCTGTAAGGAGTCGTTTGAGGAGAATGTTGCAGCAGTGTTATCCTCAAGTAGACTTTAGATTTATTTTTGTCAACACAAATACCATAGGCTCTTATTTTAAATTTAAAGATAAAGTGCCTATCCCCTTGTGCTCAAATGTCGTATATATGTATAATTGTTCCAGCTGTAATGCTGGATATGTCGGGAGTTCCATTCGGAACTTTAAGATTAGGATACTTGAGCACCGGGGATTATCTTTTAGGACTGGATTACCATTGTCTAAACCAGCATTTTCGGAGATTAGAAACCATTGTTATGAGTTTGATCATTCTCTGCTGGAATCTGATTTTAAAATTCTGGACACTTGTATGAATGGCCAGTCAGATTTGAGAGTAATGGAATCCTTATATATAAAGGAGCTGCGGCCTCTGTTAAATAGCAACCTTTCAGCTGTTCAATTGTACACTGTATAGTGCACAGTAGGCCCTGTAATTTGATTTTTAGTTTATTTTGGTAGTTTAATTTTGTTTAGTTTACCATGTCTTTGCCCTTTCTTACTTATTTCAAGTCTTAACATTCTACATTAATATAATCTTTTATTTAGGATATATAATACATTTTTTGGTATTTAATTTTATTTAATTTTTGAGTTTTTTATAAGATTTTGGTTAGTACTTTATAATTGTCGTTTATTCTGTTTGTATTTTACATACATTTTTTGTAGATTTGTAGTTATTATATAAATATTTGTTATAGAGTTTAGTATCTATGTGTTAGGTATCAAGTTTCACTTCTGATCACTTCACGTAAGTTTAATAGAATGGTTTGTTTTAGTAGTTATAAATTTCATCTTGTGGTTTAATGGATTTTAAATTAGTGTTAATATATGTGACAGTTAATAAGTTTTATTTGTATTGATCACTTTAAGTGCGCTTAAGTGTTTTGTTTTTTAAGCTTTTTCCTTTCTTTGATAGGCAATTATATTCAGTATGAGTTCTTTGTTTACCAGCTATTTGACTGTGATTTTTGTTTTTTCTTTTAGATCTGATGATGAATACGAGAAGTATTCGAAACGTTATGTTTTTTAAAGTAAAGATTCTGATACAAGATGTTCAGTATATCCCTGGTTTTCCTATTCATCTTAAAATTAAGATTCCCGAAGGGAACATCGATCATAAATATTTTATATATATATATATATATATATATATATATATATATATATATATATATATATATATATATATGTCGTACCTAGTAGCCAGAACTCACTTTTTGGCCTACTATTCAAGGCCCGATTTGCCTAATAAGCCAAGTTTTCATGAATTAATTGTTTTTCGACTACCTAACCTACCTAACCTAACCTAACCTAACTTTTTCGGCTACCTAACCAAACCTAACCTATAAAGATAGGTTAGGTTAGGTTAGGTAGGGTTGGTTAGGTTCGGTCATATATCTACGTTAATTTTAACTCCAATAAAAAAAATTGACCTCATACATAATGAAATGGGTAGCTTTATCATTTCATAAGAAAAAAATTAGAAAAAATATATTAATTCAGGAAAACTTGGCTTATTAGGCAAATCGGGCCTTGAATAGTAGGCCAAAAAGTGAGTTCTGGCTACTAGGTACGACATATATATATATATATATATATATATATATAATAAATATATATATATATATATATATATATATATATATATATATATATATATATATATATATATATATATATAATGTCGTACCTAGTAGCCAGAACGCACTTCTCTGCCTAATATGCAAGGCCCGATTTGCCTAATATGCCAAGTTTTCATGAATTAATTGTTTTTCGACTACCTAACCTACCTAACCTAACCTAACCTAACTTTTTCGGCTACCTAACCTAACCTAACCTATAAAGATAGGTTAGGTTAGGTTAGGTAGGGTTGGTTAGGTTTGGTCATATATCTACGTTAATTTTAACTCCAATAAAAAAAAATTGACCTCATACATAATGAAATGGGTAGCTTTATCATTTCATAAGAAAAAAATTAGAGAAAATATATTAATTCAGGAAAAGTTGGCTTATTAGGCAAATCGGGCCTTGCATAGTAGGCTGAGAAGTGCGTTCTGGCTATTAGGTATGACATATATATATATATATATATATATATATATATATATATATATATATATATATATATATATATATATATATATATTTATATATATATTTATATATAAATATATATATATATATATATATATATATATATATATATATATATATATATATATATATATATATATTTTATAGGGAAGGGAGTACCACCTCTGGCTGGAAGAAGGGGGACCCATAGCCTCGGAGGAAACCACACATAACTCATTGGAGGGAATGTGGGTCCCCTCCAATACAGTTTCTGTGTGCTTTTCTCCTACCACCCCCTTCCCCTTTTTTTTTCCTTTATTGTGTATTTAAAGGTTACAAAACATACAAGACAAATGCCTAAAGGTTATGGATCTCTTGAAGCTCCTCCGCTTCTGGACAGGAACCGAGGACGCAGCAAGCATTTCCCCTCTGGATCGCCACACTGAGACGCTGAAATAAAAAACTGGAAGCCCTTGGGTCTCTGGTGAC